>NW_028283597.1:710000-1010000 GCF_059441095.1 Idiotropiscis lumnitzeri
ACCGGTTGAGCGGCCAGCGGCCCGCCTTTCGGGGAAAGGAGGAGAAATCTTCCTCTTCCCCGCTCCCAAAACTTTTGTGCCGAGGGGCGCGGAGGGTGTCCCGGCGCGTGAGGCTGGTGCGGAGGGGACGGTTTTCGCCCGCTTGCCGGGCGGGCCGGCCCGTTACGCCCGCCGCGCCGCCGGGGGCCTCGCCGCGGCCCGGAGCCGCATCCCGTGGCGGTAGGTTCAGGCATGCAAGGAGTAGGTACCGGGACCCGTGCGGTAGTGTGGCCCGCGGGGACGGCTGTAACAGGGAAGGGGAGTGGGGATTGCGGGGGCTGCACGCGGCGCGAGTCGCGTGCAGTTATCCGTTTAACCCCCAGAAGGAAACCCGGGCTGCGCGCGGGGCAAGCCGCGCGCAGACATCCGGCTCCTTTTCCCCCGGCCCGACCTCGTCCGTCCCCGGTCTGGATCGCCCCGTCCCCGCCGCCTCGTCCCGCCCCGCTCCTGCTTGTTACGTTCCCGCCGTCCTGGGTACTTGTCTAAACCACTAGTCTGGCCGGGCCACGGCCGGCGGGCCGGGGCCGGGAGGGGGGGCAATGCCGGGGCTCGACCGCCCTGCGCTACTCCCCCTCCCTCAGCCCCGCAGCCGTCGGTGTCAGCGGGGCCTGGCCGCCCTCGGAACCAAAAAAACCAAGTCGCCGGGTACCCAACTCTTGGCCCGCCTTCGGCGGGCCCGGGGGGGTTCAATGTCTCTTCCACCGTCCGTACGAGCATGCCCGCCTCCTCCGGAGCTTCCATTCGGTTAAACTTAGGGGCCGCTTGGAACCGCCCGTGCCCGGGGAAGGTGCTCCTCTTTGGCTTACTGTGACGCGAGCATGCCCTCCTCCTCCGGAGCTTCCATTCGGTTAAACTTAGGGGCCGCTTGGCACCGCCCGTGCCCGGGGAAGGTGCTCCTCTACGGCTTAACTGCCACGCACGCCGGCCGGAGCTCTGGTACGGTCCGAACCGCGCGAAACGTCGCCACCGATCGTGTCCGGGGGAACGTGCTCTTCTTCGTCCACTCTCCTCTTCGCCCACGCTCTTCTTCGGCGCACGCCGGCCGTCTAACCGCTCCAGCGCCCGTCGTGCCGCTCGGCGAAACTACAATGCCCCCGAATATTTTTTATACCCGCGAAGCACTGAACCCGCGAAAGGTGAACCGCGAAGTAGCGAGGGTTCACCGTATGTATAAGACCAAGACCTACAAAAAAGTCTCTTGGAGCAATGAGCTAGGTTTTACAGGAAGTCGGCCATTTTGAATTTACTTAAAAGGGGCGGGTCACCACAATGGACTTTGTGTAGAAATTATTATAGGACCAATAGACTGAGAAACAGTTTCTTTCCCAGAGCCATCTCCATACTGAACTCTCACACACACACGAGACCACCCTAACCTCGCAAAACAGCATTGTGATGTGTTTCTATATGCCCTATTCAGCACTGAATTCCATTGCACTGTCTTCTTTATTTATCTAATTTATATATTTGTCTGTATTATTGTTGTATTGCACTGGAGAGGGGAGCCCTCTAATCTCGTTGCACACTTGAGTACAATGACAATAAAGGGATTTCTATTTCTATTTCTATTTCTATTATTGGGGCCCGAGCAGCGACCGCGGCGAGGTCCCTATTGTTTATGTAGAAATTATTATTAGGGCCCGAGCAGCGACCGCTACGAGGTCCCCATTGTTTTTGTGGAAATTATTATTATTTTTATTATTATTATTATTAGGGCCCGAGCAGTGACCGCTGCGAGGTCCCTATTGTTTTTCTAGAAATTGTTATTAGGGCCCAAGCTGCGACGGCTGCGAGGTCCCTACTGTTTTTGTAGAAAATATTATTACTTTTATAATTATTATTATTATTATTATTATTATTAGGGCCTGAGCAGCGACCGCTGCGAAGTCCCTATTGTTTTTGTAGAAATTATTATTATTATTATTTTTCCGATTGCATTTTTGTCCCCCGAAACATGCACAAAAATTCACCAAACTTGGCAGTCTCATCGGGCATGGCGAAAAATTTGATATTTTAACGTCTAATATGAACAGGAAGTGAGTTATGAATTTTTGAAAGTCCGACTTTTGCCCTTTTTTGCATGTTTACAGGGGTCATTCTTTTGCACCCTGATCCTAAAGGCTTCATCTGATTGCCTTAAAATTCTGTCTGTAGCATCTTAAGACCTGGGACAAACACTGGGACTAAAATTTTTTGTTTCCGAAATACTATATGACGGGGGCGGGGCTTCGAAGTTTTCACTTAAGATTTCCTTCGCCGCAATGGACAAAATGCTTAATAACTCTCTTGCACATGCTGCTAAAAATCCAAAATTTCACATGTACATAAAGAGTCGGTACCTGAAGACATCTATATGTTTATATTCAGTTATACACCTTGCGCCAATCAATATCATTTTTTACATTTTGACGTACTGCACGGTGCCCTTTTAACGAATCCGATTGAAAATTGGCTAGAAAAGACTCAAGACATTGATCTTACTCTATCCCTATTTTTGTGACTTTCCTTCGAAGGGCGTGGCTATTACGGTGCCGCAGAGTCTGATTATTCTCCGTGGCAACAAAAGTTCCTGCAAAATGATTCAGATGATCCATCTTCTCGAAATTTTTCACATTTGAGGATATTCAGGCCCTGAAGACGGCTGCCAATTTATTTTTGATCGCAGTGGTAGCGCCACCAACTGGTTAAAACAAATACAAATTATTTTCGTTGATGTTTTTCTCCGGGCAGGTTAACAAAATCTACCTTATATTTGCTCGGATGAGTGTTTAGGCCTTGAGGATGTCACAATACGAAAGTCTTTCGCCTTCTTCAGAGTGTCACATGATGGTGTCTTGTGGCCCGTCTTTATCAGCTGATGTTCCATGAGGGCGTGACTTACCTGTCACAAGAATGAAGGCAAGTCACGCCCCCCGCTGTCCGTTAACTCCGCCAAGATGCTGCTCCAGGTGGTAGAGAGGATGAAGGCTCCCTTGTCTCTGTTCATGGTTTTTATGCCTCGCTTGCAGATCTCAATGGCCTCTCTGATCCAGCGCTGTTGTTTGTTCTCTTCGGTGCCGATGACCCTGCCCTTCTCCCGGTCCATGATGTGGTTTTCCCTTTTGCAGTGGTCAGTGATTGCTGATTTGTAATGTTCATGTTGTGCTTGTTCTTTTACTGCTCTGATTTTTCATTTTTTTGACAGGTAAGTCACACCCTCATGGAACATCAGCTGATAAAGACGGGTCTCAAGACACCATCATGCGACACTCTGAAGAAGGCGAAAGACTCGCCGAAACATGTCAGGTAAAAAATTTTACCGAAAACATAATTGTCTGCTTTTAATGAATCTGTCAAATATCAATAATAAGAAGACAAAATGAACCTAATACAAATAAATGAATGCTTAATAACTCCCCTGCACATGCTCCTAAAAATCCAAACATTCACCTGTAAATAAAATGTCCCGACCTGAAGACATCTTAATGTTATTATTTTGTTATACACACAGCGCCGCCAAGTGGAATCAAAAATGTGTTTTTATTTTAATTTTCACGTACTGCACGGTGCCCTTTTGACGAATCCGACTGAAAATTAGTCAGAAAAGACTCAAGACAATGATCTTACTCTCTGCCGAATTTTGTGACGTTTTGGCAAAAGGCGTGGCTATTACGGTGCTGAAAAATCCGATTGTACTTTGTGGCAACAAAAGCTCCGGCAACATGACTCAGATGATCCTATCTTCTCGAAGTTGTACACATTTGAGGATACTTCAGCCCTGAAGACATCTACCAACTTATTTTTCATCGTAGTAGTAGCGCCACCAACTGGTAAAAGCTAATACAAGTTATTTTCTTGGATGTTTTTCTCCGTGCAACTCAACAAGGTCGCCCTCATATATGCTCGGATGACTGTTTCGGCCATGAGGATGTCACAATACGAAATTCATCCTTTTTCGTGAAAAGTTGTGGGAGTGGCATTGCACTGTTCGGCAATAAAACAACGCTGATTATGAGGTTCTAAATATGAACGACAACTCGTGAAACTTTACACACACATCAGGCAGAGCAAATTTATCAATATTTTATACGTTAGTTGTGCAGCTTTTTTGAAATGGCTCGCCATGGCCCTCGAGAAATGTTAAAAAAAGCAGCCCTGGTTGAGTGTTTCACCTTGCTTTTTGTAAATTTTATGGAGTACAGTGAACCCTCGGTTATCGCGGTTAATGGGGACAGAGACCACCCGCGAAAACTGAAAATCCGCGAAGTAGCGGCGCACCTTCAAAAATGCTTAAAAAAAAATACAATATATATAATAAATATATATATATATATATATATTTATTTATTTATTTATTCATTTATTCATTCATAACTGACAGCTTCGCGCTCCGTTCGTGCCCGGGCGGAAGAGGTGTTCCAATTCGGCTTAACTGTGACACACGCCCGCCCTCCTCCCCCGGAGCTTCCATTCGGTTAAACTTAGGGGCCGCTTGGCACCGCCCGTGCCCGGGGAAGGTGCTCCTCTTCGGCTTACTGTGACGCGAGCATGCCCTCCTCCTCCGGAGCTTCCATTTGGTTAAACTTAGGGGCCGCTTGGAACCGCCCGTGCCCGGGGAAGGTGTTCCTCTTCGGCTTACTGTGACGCGAGCATGCCCTCCTCCTCCAGAGCTTCCATTCGGTTAAACTTAGGGGCCGCTTGGCACCGCCCGTGCCCGGGGACGGTGCTCCTCTACGGCTTAACTGCCACGCACGCCGGCCGGAGCCCTGGTACGGTCCGAACCGCGCGAAACGTCGCCACCGATCGTGTCCGGGGGAACGTGCTCTTCTTCGTCCACTCTCCTCTTCGCCCACGCTCTTCTTCGGCGCACGCCGGCCGTCTAACCGCTCCAGCGCCCGTCGTGCCGCTCGGCGAAACTACAATGCCCCCGAATATTTTTTATACCCGCGAAGCACTGAACCCGCGAAAGGTGAACCGCGAAGTAGCGAGGGTTCACTGTATGTATAAGACCAAGACCTACAAAAAAGTCTCTTGGAGCAATAAGCTAGGTTTTACAGGAAGTCGGCCATTTTGAATTTACTTAAAAGGGGGCGGGTCACCACAATGGACTTTGTGTAGAAATTATTATTGGGGCCCGAGCAGCGACCGCGGCGAGGTCCCTATTGTTTATGTAGAAATTATTATTAGGGCCCGAGCAGCGACCGCTACGAGGTCCCCATTGTTTTTGTGGAAATTATTATTATTATTATTATTAGGGCCCGAGCAGTGACCGCTGCGAGGTCCCTATCGTTTTTCTAGAAATTGTTATTAGGGCCCGAGCTGCGACGGCTGCGAGGTCCCTATTGTTTTTGTAGAAAATATTATTACATTTATTATTATTATTATTATTATTATTAGGGCCTGAGCAGCGACCGCTGCGAAGTCGCTATTGTTTTTGTTGAAATTATTATTATTATTATTTTTCCGATTGTTCGATCGCATTTTTGACCCCCGAAACATGCACAAAAACTCACCAAACTTGGCAGTCTCATCGGGCATGGTGAAAAATTTGATATTTTAACGTCTAATATGAACAGGAAGTGAGTTATGAATTTTTGAAAGTCCGACTTTTGCCCTTTTTTGCATGTTTACAGGGGTCATTCTTTTGCACCCTGATCCTAAAGGCTTCATCTGATTGCCTTAAAATTCTGTCTGTAGCATCTTAAGACCTGGGACAAACACTGGGGCTAAAATCTTTTGTTTCCGAAATACTATATGACGGGGGCGGGGCTTCAAAGTTTTCACTTAAGATTTCCTTCGCCGCAATGGACAAAATGCTTAATAACTCTCATGCACATGCTGCTAAAAATCCAAAACTTCACATGTACATAAAGAGTCGGTACCTGAAGTCATCTATATGTTTATATTCTGTTATACACCTTGCGCCAATCAATATCATTTTTTACATTTTGACGTACTGCACGGTGCCCTTTTAACGAATCCGATTGAAAATTGGCTAGAAAAGACTCAAGACATTGATCTTACGCTATCCCTATTTTTGTGACTTTCCTTCGAAGGGCGTGGCTATTGCGGTGCCGCAGAGTCTGATTATTCTCCGTGGCAACAAAAGTTCCTGCAAAATGATTCAGATGATCCATCTTCTCGAAATTTTTCACATTTGAGGATATTCAGGCCCTGAAGACGGCTGCCAACTTATTTTTGATCGCAGTGGTAGCGCCACCAACTGGTTAAAACAAATACAAATTATTTTCGTTGATGTTTTTCTCCGGGCAGGTTCACAAAATCTACCTTATATTTGCTCGGATGAGTGTTTAGGCCTTGAGGATGTCACAATACGAAAGTCTTTCGCCTTCTTCAGAGTGTCACATGATGGTGTCTTGTGGCCCGTCTTTATCAGCTGATGTTCCATGAGGGCGTGACTTACCTGTCACAAGAATGAAGGCAAGTCACGCCCCCCGCTGTCCGTTAACTCCGCCAAGATGCTGGTCCAGGTGGTAGAGAGGATGAAGGCAACCTTGTCTCTGTTCATGGTTTTTATGCCTCGCTTGCAGATCTCAATGGCCTCTCTGATCCAGCGCTGTTGTTTGTTCTCTTCTGTGCGGATGACCCTGCCCTTCTCCCGGTCCATGATGTGGTTTTCCCTTTTGCAGTGGTCAGTGATTGCTGATTTGTAATGTTCATGTTGTGCTTGTTCTTTTACTGCTCTGATTTTTCATTTTTTTGACAGGTAAGTCACACCCTCATGGAACATCAGCTGATAAAGACGGGTCTCAAGACACCATCATGCGACACTCTGAAGAAGGCGAAAGACTCGCCGAAACATGTCAGGTAAAAAATTTACCGAAAACATAATTGTCTGCTTTTAATGAATCTGTCAAATATCAATAATAAGAAGACAAAATGAACCTAATACAAATAAATGAATGCTTAATAACTCCCCTGCACATGCTCCTAAAAATCCAAACCTTCACCTGTAAATAAAATGTCCCGACCTGAAGACATCTTAATGTTATTATTTTGTTATACACACAGCGCCGCCAAGTGGAATCAAAAATTTGTTTTTATTTTAATTTTCACGTACTGCAACGTGCCCTTTTGACGAATCCGACTGAAAATTAGTCAGAAAAGACTCAAGACAATGATCTTACTCTCTGCCGAGTTTTGTGACGTTTTGGCAAAAGGCGTGGCTATTACGGTGCTGAAAAGTCCGATTGTACTTTGTGGCAACAAAAGCTCCGGCAACATGACTCAGATGATCCTATCTTCTCGAAGTTGTACACATTTGAGGATACTTCAGCCCTGAAGACATCTACCAACTTATTTTTCATCGTAGTAGTAGCGCCACCAACTGGTAAAAGCTAATACAAGTTATTTTCTTGGATGTTTTTCTCCGTGCAACTCAACAAGGTCGCCCTCATATATGCTCGGAGGACTGTTTCGGCCATGAGGATGTCACAATACGAAATTCATCCTTTTTCGTGAAAAGTCGTGGGAGTGGCATTGCACTGTTTGGCAATAAAACAACGCTGATTATGAGGTTCTAAATATGAACGACAACTCGTGAAACTTGACACACACATCAGGCAGAGCAAATTTATAAATATTTTATACGTTAGTTGTGCAGCTTTTTTGAAATGGCTCGCCATGGCCCTCGAGAAATGTTCAAAAAAGCAGCCCTGGTTGAGTGTTTCACCTCGCTTTTTGTAAATTTTATGGAGTACAGTGAACCCTCGGTTATCGCGGTTAATGGGGACCGAGACCACCCGCGGAAACTGAAAATCCGCGGAGTAGCGGCGCACCTTCAAAAATGCTTAAAAGAAAATACAATATATATAATAAATATATATATATATATATATATATATATATATATATATATATATATATATATATATATATATATATACGGGGGGAGAGAGAGAGAGAGAGAGAGAGAGAGAGAGTGAAATTCATGTTATAACAAAAAAACCAAATTATTATTAAAACGTATTATTTTTTTATTCCCCAGCCATTCTTTTTGTATTTATTTAATTACTCCGACTTTTACCTGCTGGTACGCCGTCCGGTGTGCCCTGTGAAATGAAAGGTGGCATTCTTTATTTATTTATTCTTCTATACATTCATAACTGACAGCTTCGCGCTCCGCTCGTGCCCGGGCGGAAGAGGTGCTCCAATTCGGCTTAACTGTGACACACACCCGCCCTCCTCCCCCGGAGCTTCCATTCGGTTAAACTTAGGGGCCGCTTGGCACCGCCCGTGCCCGGGGAAGGTGCTCCTCTTCGGCTTACTGTGACGCGAGCATGCCCTCCTCCTCCGGAGCTTCCATTCGGTTAAACTTAGGGGCCGCTTGGAACCGCCCGTGCCCGGGGAAGGTGCTCCTCTTCGGCTTACTGTGACGCGAGCATGCCCTCCTCCTCCGGAGCTTCCATTCGGTTAAACTTAGGGGCCGCTTGGCACCGCCCGTGCCCTGGGAAGGTTCTCCTCTACGGCTTAACTGCCACGCACGCCGGCCGGAGCTCTGGTACTGTCCGAACCGCGCGAAACGTCGCCACCGATCGTGTCCGGGGGAACGTGCTCTTCTTCGTCCACTCTCCTCTTCGCCCACGCTCTTCTTCGGCGCACACCGGCCGTCTAACCGCTCCAGCGCCCCGTCGTGCCGCTCGGCGAAACTATAATGCCCCCGAATATTTTTTAGACCTGCGAAGCACTGAACCCACGAAAGGTGAACCGCCAAGTAGCGAGGGTTCACTGTATGTATAAGACCAAGACCTACAAAAAAGTCTCTTGGAGCAATGAGCTAGGTTTTACAGGAAGTCGGCCATTTTGAATTTACTTAAAAGGGGGCGGGTCACCACAATGGACTTTGTGTAGAAATTATTATTGGGGCCCGAGCAGCGACCGCGGCGATGTCCCTATTGTTTTTGTAGAAATTATTATTAGGGCCCGAGCAGCGACCGCTACGAGGTCCCCATTGTTTTTGTGGAAATTATTATTATTATTATTATTAGGGCCCGAGCAGTGACCGCTGCGAGGTCCCTATTGTTTTTCTAGAAATTGTTATTAGGGCCCGAGCTGCGACGGCTGCGAGGTCCCTATTGTTTTTGTAGAAAATATTATTACTTTTATTATTATTATTATTATTATTATTATTAGGGCCTGAGCAGCGACCACTGCGAAGTCCCTGTTGTTTTTGTAGAAATTATTATTATTATTATTTTTCCGATTGTTCGATTGCATTTTTGACCCCCGAAACATGCACAAAAACTCACCAAACTTGGCAGTCTCATCGGGCATGGCGAGAAATTTGATATTTTAAACGTCTAATATGAACAGGAAGTGAGTTATGAATTTTTGAAAGTCCGACTTTTGCCCTTTTTTGCATGTTTACAGGGGTCATTCTTTTGCACCCTGATCCTAAAGGCTTCATCTGATTGCCTTAAAATTCTGTCTGTAGCATCTTAAGACCTGGTACAAACACTGGGGCTAAAATTTTTTGTTTCCAAAATACTATATGACGGGGGCGGGGCTTCGAAGTTTTCACTTAAGATTTCCTTCGCCGCAATGGACAAAATGCTTAATAACTCTCTTGCACATGCTGCTAAAAATCCAAAACTTCACATGTACATAAAGAGTCGGTACCTGAAGACATCTATATGTTTATATTCTGTTATACACCTTGCGCCAATCAATATAATTTTTTACATTTTGACGTCCTGCACGGTGCCCTTTTAACGAATCCGATTGAAAATTGGCTAGAAAAGACTCAAGACATTGATCTTACTCTATCCCTATTTTTGTGACTTTCCTTCGAAGGGCGTGGCTATTACGGTGCCGCAGAGTCTGATTATTCTCCGTGGCAACAAAAGTTCCTGCAAAATGATTCAGATGATCCATCTTCTCGAAATTTTTCACATTTGAGGATATTCAGGCCCTGAAGACGGCTGCCAACTTATTTTTGATCGCAGTGGTAGCGCCACCAACTGGTTAAAACAAATACAAATTATTTTCGTTGATGTTTTTCTCCGGGCAGGTTCACAAAATCTACCTTAAATTTGCTCGGATGAGTGTTTAAGCCTTGAGGATGTCACAATACGAAAGTCTTTCGTCTTCTTCAGAGTGTCACATGATGGTGTCTTGTGGCCCGTCTTTATCAGCTGATGTTCCATGAGGGCGTGACTTACCATTCACAAGAATGAAGGCAAGTCACGCCCCCCGCTGTCCGTTCACTCCGCCAAGATGCTGCTCCAGGTGGTAGAGAGGATGAAGGCTCCCTTGTCTCTGTTCATGGTTTTTATGCCTCGCTTGCAGATCTCAATGGCCTCTCTGATCCAGCGCTGTTGTTTGTTCTCTTCGGTGCGGATGACCCTGCCCTTCTCCCGGTCCATGATGTGGTTTTCCCTTTTGCAGCGGTCAGTGATTGCTGATTTGTAATGTTCATGTTGTGCTTGTTCTTTTACTGCTCTGATTTTTCATTTTTTTGACAGGTAAGTCACACCCTCATGGAACATCAGCTGATAAAGACGGGTCTCAAGACACCATCATGCGACACTCTGAAGAAGGCGAAAGACTCGCCGAAACATGTCAGGTAAAAAATTAACCTAAAACATAATTGTCTGCTTTTAATGAATCAGTCAAATATCAATAATAAGAAGACAAAATGAACCTAATACAAATAAACGAATGCTTAATAACTCCCCTGCACATGCTCCTAAAAATCCAAACCTTCACCTGTAAATAAAACGTCCCGACCTGAAGACATCTTAATGTTATTATTTTGTTATACACACAGCGCCGCCAAGTGGAATCAAAAATTTGTTTTTATTTAAATTTTCACATTATGCACGGTGCCCTTTTGACGAATCCGACTGAAAATTAGTCAGAAAAGACTCAAGACAATGATCTTACTCTCTGCCGAATTTTGTGACGTTTTGGCAAAAGGCGTGGCTATTACGGTGCTGAAAAGTCAGATTGTACTCTGTGGCAATAAAAGCTCCGGCAACATGACTCGGATGATCCTATCTTCTCGAAGTTGTACACATTTGAGGATACTTCAGCCCTGAAGACATCTACCAACTTATTTTTTATCGTAGTAGTAGCGCCACCAACTGGTAAAAGCTAATACAAGTTATTTTCTTGGATGTTTTTCTCCGTGCAACTCAACAAGGTCGCCCTCATATATGCTCGGATGACTGTTTCGGCCATGAGGATGTCACAATACGAAATTCGTCCTTTTTCTTGTAAAGTTGTGGGAGTGGCATTGCACTGTTCGGCAATAAAACAACGCTGATTACGAGGTTCTAAATATGAACGACAACTCGTGAAACTTTACACACACATCAGGCCGAGCAAATTTATCAATATTTTATACGTTAGTTGTGCAGCTTTTTTGAAATGGCTCGCCATGGCCCTCGAGAAATGTTAAAAAATGCAGCCCTGGTTGAGTGTTTCACCTCGCTTTTTGTAAATTTTATGGAGTACAGTGAATCCTCGGTTATCGCGGTTAATGGGGACAGAGACCACCCGCGAAAACTGAAAATCCGCGAAGTAGCGGCGCACCTTCAAAAATGCTTAAAAAAAATATACAATATATATAATAAATATATATATATATATATATATATATATACGGGGAGAGAGAGAGTGAAATTCATGTTATAACAAAAAAAACAAATTATTATTAAAACGTATTATTTTTTTATTCCCCAGCCATTCTTTTTGTATTTATTTAATTACTCCGACTTTTACCTGCTGGTACGCCGTCCGGTGTGCCCTGTGAAATGAAAGGTGGCATTCTTTATGTATTTATTTATTTATTCTTTTATACATTCATAACTGACAGCTTCGCGCTCCGCTCGTGCCCGGGCGGAAGAGGTGCTCCAATTCGGCTTAACTGTGACACACACCCGCCCTCCTCCCCCGGAGCTTCCATTCGGTTAAACTTAGGGGCCGCTTGGCACCGCCCGTGCCCGGGGAAGGTGCTCCTCTTCGGCTTACTGTGACGCGAGCATGCCCTCCTCCTCCGGAGCTTCCATTCGGTTAAACTTAGGGGCCGCTTGGAACCGCCCGTGCCCGGGGAAGGTGCTCCTCTTCGGCTTACTGTGACGCGAGCATGCCCTCCTCCTCCGGAGCTTCCATTCGGTTAAACTTAGGGGCCGCTTGGCACCGCCCGTGCCCGGGGAAGGTGCTCCTCTACGGCTTAACTGCCACGCACGCCGGCCGGAGCTCTGGTACTGTCCGAACCGCGCGAAACGTCGCCACCCATCGTGTCCGGGGGAACGTGCTCTTCTTCGTCCACTCTCCTCTTCGCCCACGCTCTTCTTCGGCGCACGCCGGCCGTCTAACCGCTCCAGCACCCCGTCGTGCCGCTCGGCGAAACTACAATGCCCCCGAATATTTTTTAGACCCGCGAAACACTGAACCCGCGAAAGGTGAACCGCCAAGTAGCGAGGGTTCACTGTATGTATAAGACCAAGACCTACAAAAAAGTCTCTTGGAGCAATGAGCTAGGTTTTACAGGAAGCCGGCCATTTTGAATTTACTTAAAAGGGGGCGGGTGACCACAATGGACTTTGTGTAGAAATTATTATTGGGGCCCGAGCAGCGACCGCGGAGAGGTCCCTATTGTTTTTGTAGAAATTATTATTAGGGCCCGAGCAGCGACCGCTACGAGGTCCCCATTGTTTTTGTGGAAATTATTAATATTATTATTATTAGGGCCCGAGCAGTGACCGCTGCGAGGTCCCTATTGTTTTTCTAGAAATTGTTATTAGGGCCCGAGCTGCGACGGCTGCGAGGTCCCTATTGTTTTTGTAGAAAATATTATTACTTTTATTATTATTATTATTATTAGGGCCTGAGCAGCGACCGCTGCGAAGTCCCTATTGTTTTTGTAGAAATTATTATTATTATTATTTTTCCGATTGTTCGATCGCATTTTTGACCCCCGAAACATGCACAAAAATTCACCAAACTTGGCAGTCTCATCGGGCATGGCGAAAAATTTGATATTTTAACGTCTAATATGAACAGGAAGTGAGTTATGAATTTTTGAAAGTCCGACTTTTGCCCTTTTTTGCATGTTTACAGGGGTCATTCTTTTGCACCCTGATCCTAAAGGCTTCATCTGATTGCCTTAAAATTCTGTCTGTAGCATCTTAAGACCTGGGACAAACACTGGGGCTAAAATTTTTTGTTTCCGAAATACTATATGAACGGGGGCGGGGCTTCGAAGTTTTCACTTAAGATTTCCTTCGCCGCAATGGACAAAATGCTTAATAACTCTCCTGCACATGCTGCTAAAAATCCAAAACTTCACATGTACATAAAGAGTCGGTACCTGAAGACATCTATATGTTTATATTCAGTTATACACCTTGCGCCAATCAATATCATTTTTTACATTTTGACGTACTGCACGGTGCCCTTTTAACGAATCCGATTGAAAATTGGCTAGAAAAGACTCAAGACATTGATCTTACTCTATCCCTATTTTTGTGACTTTCCTTCGAAGGGCGTGGCTATTACGGTGCCGCAGAGTCTGATTAATCTCCGTGGCAACAAAAGTTCCTGCAAAATGATTCAGATGATCCATCTTCTCGAAATTTTTCACATTTGAGGATATTCAGGCCCTGAAGACGGCTGCCAACTTATTTTTGATCGGATGAGTGTTTAGGCCTTGAGGATGTCACAATACGAAAGTCTTTCGCCTTCTTCAGAGTGTCACATGATGGTGTCTTGTGGCCCGTCTTTATCAGCTGATGTTCCATGAGGGCGTGACTTACCTGTCACAAGAATGAAGGCAAGTCACGCCCCCCGCTGTCCGTTCACTCCGCCAAGATGCTGCTCCAGGTGGTAGAGAGGATGAAGGCTCCCTTGTCTCTGTTCATGGTTTTTATGCCTCGCTTGCAGATCTCAATGGCCTCTCTGATCCAGCGCTGTTGTTTGTTCTCTTCGGTGCGGATGACCCTGCCCTTCTCCCGGTCCATGATGTGGTTTTCCCTTTTGCAGTGGTCAGTGATTGCTGATTTGTAATGTTCATGTTGTGCTTGTTCTTTTACTGCTCTGATTTTTCATTTTTTTGACAGGTAAGTCACACCCTCATGGAACATCAGCTGATAAAGACGGGTCTCAAGACACCATCATGCGACACTCTGAAGAAGGCGAAAGACTCGCCGAAACATGTCAGGTAAAAAATTAACCTAAAACATAATTGTCTGCTTTTAATGAATCAGTCAAATATCAATAATAAGAAGACAAAATGAACCTAATACAAATAAATGAATGCTTAATAACGCCCCTGCACATGCTCCTAAAAATCCAAACCTTCACCTGTAAATAAAACGTCCCGACCTGAAGACATCTTAATGTTATTATTTTGTTATACACACAGCGCCGCCAAGTGGAATCAAAAATTTGTTTTTATTTTAATTTTCACGTACTGCACGGTGCCCTTTTGACGAATCCGACTGAAAATTAGTCAGAAAAGACTCAGGACAATGATCTTACTCTCTGCCGAATTTTGTGACGTTTTGGCAAAAGGCGTGGCTATCACGGTGCTGAAAAATCCGATTGTACTTTGTGGCAACAAAAGCTCCGGCAACATGACTCAGATGATCCTATCTTCTCGAAGTTGTACACATTTGAGGATACCTCAGCCCTGAAGACATCTACCAACTTATTTTTCATCGTAGTAGTAGCGCCACCAACTGGTAAAAGCTAATACAAGTTATTTTCTTGGATGTTTTTCTCCGTGCAACTCAACAAGGTCGCCCTCATATATGCTCGGATGACTGTTTCGGCCATGAGGATGTCACAATACGAAATTCATCCTTTTTCGTGAAAAGTTGTGGGAGTGGCATTGCACTGTTCGGCAATAAAACAACGCTGATTATGAGGTTCTAAATATGAACGACAACTCGTGAAACTTTACACACACATCAGGCAGAGCAAATTTATCAATATTTTATACGTTAGTTGTGCAGCTATTTTGAAATGGCTCGCCATGGCCCTCGAGAAAAGTTAAAAAAAGAATAGAATAGAAATAGAAATCCCTTTATTGTCATTGTACTCAAGTGTGCAACGAGATTAGAGGGCTCCCCTCTCCAGTGCAATACAACAATAATACAGACAATATATAAATTAGATAAATAAATAAGACAGTGCAATGGAATTCAGTACTGAATAGGGCATATAGAAACACATCACAATGCTGTTTTGCAAGGTTAGGGTGGTCTCGTGTGTGTGTGAGAGTTCAGTATGGAGATGGCTCTCGGAAAGAAACTGTTTCTCAGTCTATTGGTCCTTGATTTGATGCATCTGTAGCGCCTGCCAGAGGGCAACAGGTCGAACAGGTGTGAGTTTGGGTGGGTGTTGTCTTTGACGATGTTGAGAGCCCTTCTGAGGCACCGGGCGGTGTAGATGTCCGACAGCGAGGGGAGAGGGCAGCCAATAATCCTTTGCGCTGTTTTGACTGTCCTCTGGAGCCTCACTCTGTCCGCCTCAGTGCAGCCGCTGTACCAGGTGGAGACACAGTACGTCAGCAGGCTCTCGATGGACGAGTGGTAGAAGGCCAGCAGCAGCTTCCTGTCCAGGTTGAATTTCCTGAGGACTCTCAGGAAGTGCAGACGTTGGCGGACCTTCTTTACCACTGCTGTGGTGTTGTGACTCCAAGAAAGGTCATCGGAGATCTGTACTCCCAGGAACTTGAACGTGTGGACCCTCTCCACACACACGCCTTCGATGCAGAGGGGGGGCGGCAGCGTCTTGTTCCTCCTGAAGTCGACGACAATCTCCTTTGTTTTAGCAGAGTTAAGGTGCAGTCTGTTCTCCTTGCACCAAGTTGTCAGTCTCCCTACCTCCTCTCTGTAGGCTGTCTCGTCACCTTCCGAGATCAGACCGACCACTGTCGTGTCGTCAGCAAACTTGACGATGGTGTTGTTGCCGTGGGCCGGGCTGCAGTCGTAGGTGTAGAGGGCGTACAGGAGAGGGCTCAGCACGCATCCTTGGGGGGAACCGGTGCTCAGCATGAGGGTGGAGGACGTGTAGGGGCCGAGCAACACAGTCTGGGGTCTGTTGGTCAGAAAGTCCTTAATCCAGATGCGTGTGAGGGCAGGGAGGCCGAGAGTGTCCAGTTTGGCGACGAGGATGTCTGGGATGATCGTGTTGAATGCCGAGCTGTAGTCCACAAAGAGCATCCTTGCATAGCTCCGCTGTTGTTCCAGGTGGCCCAGCACAACATGCAGAGCAGCCCTGGTTGAGTGTTTCACCTCGCTTTTTGTAAATTTTATGGAGTACAGTGAACCCTCGGTTATCGCGGTTAATGGGGACCGAGACCACCCGCGAAAACTGAAAATCCGCGAAGTAGCGGCGCACCTTCAAAAATGCTTAAAAAAAAATACAATATATATATATATATATATATATATATATATATATATATATATATATATATATATATATATATATACGGGGAGAGAGAGAGTGAAATTCATGTTATAACAAAAAAAACAAATTATTATTAAAACGTATTATTTTTTTATTCCCCAGCCATTCTTTTTGTATTTATTTAATTACTCAGACTTTTACCTGCTGGTACGCCGTCTGGTGTGCCCTGTGAAATGAAAGGTGCCATTCTTTATTTATTTATTTATTTATTTATTCATTTATTCATTCATAACTGACAGCTTCGCGCTCCGCTCGTGCCCGGGCGGAAGAGGTGCTCCAATTCGGCTTAACTGTGACACACGCCCACCCTCCTCCCCCGGAGCTTCCATTCGGTTAAACTTAGGGGCCGCTTGGCACCGCCCGTGCCCGGGGAAGGTGCTCCTCTTCGGCTTACTGTGTCGCGAGCATGCCCTCCTCCTCCGGAGCTTCCATTCGGTTAAACTTAGGGGCCGCTTGGAACCGCCCGTGCCCGGGGAAGGTGCTCCTCTTCGGCTTACTGTGACGCGAGCATGCCCTCCTCCTCCGGAGCTTCCATTCGGTTAAACTTAGGGGCCGCTTGGCACCGCCCGTGCCCGGGGAAGGTGCTCCTCTACGGCTTAACTGCCACGCACGCCGGCCGGAGCTCTGGTACGGTCCGAACCGCGCGAAACGTCGCCACCGATCGTGTCCGGGGGAACGTGCTCTTCTTCGTCCACTCTCCTCTTCGCCCACGCTCTTCTTCGGCGCACGCCGGCCGTCTAACCGCTCCAGCGCCCCGTCGTGCCGCTCGGCGAAACTACAATGCCCCCGAATATTTTTTATACCCGCGAAGCACTGAACCCGCGAAAGGTGAACCGCGAAGTAGCGAGGGTTCACTGTATGTATAAGACCAAGACCTACAAAAAAGTCTCTTGGAGCAATGAGCTCGGTTTTACAGGAAGTCGGCCATTTTGAATTTATTAAAAGGGGGCGGGTCACCACAATGGACTTTGTGTAGAAATTATTATTGGGGCCCGAGCAGCGACCGCGGCGAGGTCCCTATTGTTTATGTAGAAATTATTATTAGGGCCCGAGCAGCGACCGCTACGAGGTCCCCATTGTTTTTGTGGAAATTATTATTATTATTATTATTAGGGCCCGAGCAGTGACCGCTGCGAGGTCCCTATTGTTTTTCTAGAAATTGTTATTAGGGCCCGAGCTGCGACGGCTGCGAGGTCCCTATTGTTTTTGTAGAAAATATTATTACTTTCAAATTTCCCCATTGTGGGACTAATAAAGGACATCTTATCTTATCTTCTCTTATTATTATTATTATTATTAGGGCCTGAGCAGCGACCGCTGCGAAGTCCCTATTGTTTTTGTAGAAATTATTATTATTATTATTTTTCCGATTGTTCGATTGCATTTTTGACCCCCGAAACATGCACAAAAATTCACCAAACTTGGCAGTCTCATCGGGCATGGCGAAAAATGTGATATTTTAATGTCTAATATGAATAGGAAGTGAGTTATGAATTTTTGAAAGTCCGACTTTTGCCCTTTTTTGCATGTTTACTGGGGTCATTCTTTTGCACCCTGATCCTAAAGGCTTCATCTGATTGCCTTAAAATTCTGTCTGTAGCATCTTAAGACCTGGGACAAACACTGGGGCTAAAATTTTTTGTTTCCGAAATACTATATGACGGGGGCGGGGCTTCGAAGTTTTCACTTAAGATTTCCTTCGCCGCAATGGACAAAATGCTTAATAACTCTCTTGCACATGCTGCTAAAAATCCAAAACTTCACATGTACATAAAGAGTCGGTACCTGAAAACATCTATATGTTTATATTCAGTTATACACCTTGCGCCAATCAATATCATTTTTTACATTTTGACGTACTGCACGGTGCCCTTTTAACGAATCCGATTGAAAATTGGCTAGAAAAGACTCAAGACATTGATCTTACTCTATCCCTATTTTTGTGACTTTCCTTCGAAGGGCGTGGCTATTACGGTGCCGCAGAGTCTGATTATTCTCCGTGGCAACAAAAGTTCCTGCAAAATGATTCAGATGATCCATCTTCTTGAAATTTTTCACATTTGAGGATATTCAGGCCCTGAAGACGGCTGCCAACTTATTTTTGATCGCAGTGGTAGCGCCACCAACTGGTTAAAACAAATACAAATTATTTTCGTTGATGTTTTTCTCCGGGCAGGTTCACAAAATCTACCTTAAATTTGCTCGGATGAGTGTTTAAGCCTTGAGGATGTCACAATACGAAAGTCTTTCGTCTTCTTCAGAGTGTCACATGATGGTGTCTTGTGGCCCGTCTTTATCAGCTGATGTTCCATGAGGGCGTGACTTACCATTCACAAGAATGAAGGCAAGTCACGCCCCCCGCTGTCCGTTCACTCCGCCAAGATGCTGCTCCAGGTGGTAGAGAGGATGAAGGCTCCCTTGTCTCTGTTCATGGTTTTTATGCCTCGCTTGCAGATCTCAATGGCCTCTCTGATCCAGCGCTGTTGTTTGTTCTCTTCGGTGCGGATGACCCTGCCCTTCTCCCGGTCCATGATGTGGTTTTCCCTTTTGCAGTGGTCAGTGATTGCTGATTTGTAATGTTCATGTTGTGCTTGTTCTTTTACTGCTCTGATTTTTCATTTTTTTGACAGGTAAGTCACACCCTCATGGAACATCAGCTGATAAAGACGGGTCTCAAGACACCATCATGCGACACTCTGAAGAAGGCGAAAGACTCGCCGAAACATGTCAGGTAAAAAATTAACCTAAAACATAATTGTCTGCTTTTAATGAATCAGTCAAATATCAATAATAAGAAGACAAAATGAACCTAATACAAATAAACGAATGCTTAATAACTCCCCTGCACATGCTCCTAAAAATCCAAACCTTCACCTGTAAATAAAACGTCCCGACCTGAAGACATCTTAATGTTATTATTTTGTTATACACACAGCGCCGCCAAGTGGAATCAAAAATTTGTTTTTATTTAAATTTTCACATTATGCACGGTGCCCTTTTAACGAATCCGACTGAAAATTAGTCAGAAAAGACTCAAGACAATGATCTTACTCTCTGCCGAATTTTGTGACGTTTTGGCAAAAGGCGTGGCTATTACGGTGCTGAAAAGTCAGATTGTACTCTGTGGCAATAAAAGCTCCGGCAACATGACTCAGATGATCCTATCTTCTCGAAGTTGTACACATTTGAGGATACTTCAGCCCTGAAGACATCTACCAACTTATTTTTTATCGTAGTAGTAGCGCCACCAACTGGTAAAAGCTAATACAAGTTATTTTCTTGGATGTTTTTCTCCGTGCAACTCAACAAGGTCGCCCTCATATATGCTCGGATGACTGTTTCGGCCATGAGGATGTCACAATACGAAATTCGTCCTTTTTCTTGTAAAGTTGTGGGAGTGGCATTGCACTGTTCGGCAATAAAACAACGCTGATTATGAGGTTCTAAATATGAACGACAACTCGTGAAACTTTACACACACATCAGGCCGAGCAAATTTATCAATATTTTATACGTTAGTTGTGCAGCTTTTTTGAAATGGCTCGCCATGGCCCTCGAGAAATGTTAAAAAAAGCAGCCCTGGTTGAGTGTTTCACCTCGCTTTTTGTAAATTTTATGGAGTACAGTGAATCCTCGGTTATCGCGGTTAATGGGGACAGAGACCACCCGCGAAAACTGAAAATCCGCGAAGTAGCGGCGCACCTTCAAAAATGCTTAAAAAAAATATACAATATATATAATAAATATATATATATATATATATATATATATATACGGGGAGAGAGAGAGTGAAATTCATGTTAAAACAAAAAAACCAAATTATTATTAAAACGTATTATTTTTTTATTCCCCAGCCATTCTTTTTGTATTTATTTAATTACTCCGACTTTTACCTGCTGGTACGCCGTCCGGTGTGCCCTGTGAAATGAAAGGTGGCATTCTTTATGTATTTATTTATTTATTCTTTTATACATTCATAACTGACAGCTTCGCGCTCCGCTCGTGCCCGGGCGGAAGAGGTGCTCCAATTCGGCTTAACTGTGACACACACCCGCCCTCCTCCCCCGGAGCTTCCATTCGGTTAAACTTAGGGGCCGCTTGGCACCGCCCGTGCCCGGGGAAGGTGCTCCTCTTCGGCTTACTGTGACGCGAGCATGCCCTCCTCCTCCGGAGCTTCCATTCGGTTAAACTTAGGGGCCGCTTGGAACCGCCCGTGCCCGGGGAAGGTGCTCCTCTTCGGCTTACTGTGACGCGAGCATGCCCTCCTCCTCCGGAGCTTCCATTCGGTTAAACTTAGGGGCCGCTTGGAACCGCCCGTGCCCGGGGAAGGTGCTCCTCTTCGGCTTACTGTGACGCGAGCATGCCCTCCTCCTCCGGAGCTTCCATTCGGTTAAACTTAGGGGCCGCTTGGCACCGCCCGTGCCCGGGGAAGGTGCTCCTCTACGGCTTAACTGCCACGCACGCCGGCCGGAGCTCTGGTACTGTCCGAACCGCGCGAAACGTCGCCACCCATCGTGTCCGGGGGAACGTGCTCTTCTTCGTCCACTCTCCTCTTCGCCCACGCTCTTCTTCGGCGCACGCCGGCCGTCTAACCGCTCCAGCACCCCGTCGTGCCGCTCGGCGAAACTACAATGCCCCCGAATATTTTTTAGACCCGCGAAACACTGAACCCGCGAAAGGTGAACCGCCAAGTAGCGAGGGTTCACTGTATGTATAAGACCAAGACCTACAAAAAAGTCTCTTGGAGCAATGAGCTAGGTTTTACAGGAAGTCGGCCATTTTGAATTTACTTAAAAGGGGGCGGGTCACCACAATGGACTTTGTGTAGAAATTATTATTGGGGCCCGAGCAGCGACCGCGGAGAGGTCCCTATTGTTTTTGTAGAAATTATTATTAGGGCCCGAGCAGCGACCGCTACGAGGTCCCCATTGTTTTTGTGGAAATTATTATTATTATTAGGGCCCGAGCAGTGACCGCTGCGAGGTCCCTATTGTTTTTCTAGAAATTGTTATTAGGGCCCGAGCTGCGACGGCTGCGAGGTCCCTATTGTTTTTGTAGAAAATATTATTACTTTTATTATTATTATTATTATTAGGGCCTGAGCAGCGACCGCTGCGAAGTCCCTATTGTTTTTGTAGGAATTATTATTATTATTATTTTTCCGATTGTTCGATCGCATTTTTGACCCCCGAAACATGCACAAAAATTCACCAAACTTGGCAGTCTCATCGGGCATGGCGAAAAATTTGATATTTTAACGTCTAATATGAACAGGAAGTGAGTTATGAATTTTTGAAAGTCCGACTTTTGCCCTTTTTTGCATGTTTACAGGGGTCATTCTTTTGCACCCTGATCCTAAAGGCTTCATCTGATTGCCTTAAAATTCTGTCTGTAGCATCTTAAGACCTGGGACAAACACTGGGGCTAAAATTTTTTGTTTCCGAAATACTATATGAACGGGGGCGGGGCTTCGAAGTTTTCACTTAAGATTTCCTTCGCCGCAATGGACAAAATGCTTAATAACTCTCCTGCACATGCTGCTAAAAATCCAAAACTTCACATGTACATAAAGAGTCGGTACCTGAAGACATCTATATGTTTATATTCAGTTATACACCTTGCGCCAATCAATATCATTTTTTACATTTTGACGTACTGCACGGTGCCCTTTTAACGAATCCGATTGAAAATTGGCTAGAAAAGACTCAAGACATTGATCTTACTCTATCCCTATTTTTGTGACTTTCCTTCGAAGGGCGTGGCTATTACGGTGCCGCAGAGTCTGATTAATCTCCGTGGCAACAAAAGTTCCTGCAAAATGATTCAGATGATCCATCTTCTCGAAATTTTTCACATTTGAGGATATTCAGGCCCTGAAGACGGCTGCCAACTTATTTTTGATCGGATGAGTGTTTAGGCCTTGAGGATGTCACAATACGAAAGTCTTTCGCCTTCTTCAGAGTGTCACATGATGGTGTCTTGTGGCCCGTCTTTATCAGCTGATGTTCCATGAGGGCGTGACTTACCTGTCACAAGAATGAAGGCAAGTCACGCCCCCCGCTGTCCGTTCACTCCGCCAAGATGCTGCTCCAGGTGGTAGAGAGGATGAAGGCTCCCTTGTCTCTGTTCATGGTTTTTATGCCTCGCTTGCAGATCTCAATGGCCTCTCTGATCCAGCGCTGTTGTTTGTTCTCTTCGGTGCGGATGACCCTGCCCTTCTCCCGGTCCATGATGTGGTTTTCCCTTTTGCAGTGGTCAGTGATTGCTGATTTGTAATGTTCATGTTGTGCTTGTTCTTTTACTGCTCTGATTTTTCATTTTTTTGACAGGTAAGTCACACCCTCATGGAACATCAGCTGATAAAGACGGGTCTCAAGACACCATCATGCGACACTCTGAAGAAGGCGAAAGACTCGCCGAAACATGTCAGGTAAAAAATTAACCTAAAACATAATTGTCTGCTTTTAATGAATCAGTCAAATATCAATAATAAGAAGACAAAATGAACCTAATACAAATAAATGAATGCTTAATAACGCCCCTGCACATGCTCCTAAAAATCCAAACCTTCACCTGTAAATAAAACGTCCCGACCTGAAGACATCTTAATGTTATTATTTTGTTATACACACAGCGCCGCCAAGTGGAATCAAAAATTTGTTTTTATTTTAATTTTCACATACTGCACGGTGCCCTTTTGACGAATCCGACTGAAAATTAGTCAGAAAAGACTCAAGACAATGATCTTACTCTCTGCCGAATTTTGTGACGTTTTGGCAAAAGGCGTGGCTATTACGGTGCTGAAAAATCCGATTGTACTTTGTGGCAACAAAAGCTCCGGCAACATGACTCAGATGATCCTATCTTCTCGAAGTTGTACACATTTGAGGATACCTCAGCCCTGAAGACATCTACCAACTTATTTTTCATCGTAGTAGTAGCGCCACCAACTGGTAAAAGCTAATACAAGTTATTTTCTTGGATGTTTTTCTCCGTGCAACTCAACAAGGTCGCCCTCATATATGCTCGGATGACTGTTTCGGCCATGAGGATGTCACAATACGAAATTCATCCTTTTTCGTGAAAAGTTGTGGGAGTGGCATTGCACTGTTCGGCAATAAAACAACGCTGATTATGAGGTTCTAAATATGAACGACAACTCGTGAAACTTTACACACACATCAGGCAGAGCAAATTTATCAATATTTTATACGTTAGTTGTGCAGCTTTTTTGAAATGGCTCGCCATGGCCCTCGAGAAAAGTTAAAAAAAGAATAGAATAGAAATAGAAATCCCTTTATTGTCATTGTACTCAAGTGTGCAACGAGATTAGAGGGCTCCCCTCTCCAGTGCAATACAACAATAATACAGACAATAGATAAATTAGATAAATAAATAAGACAGTGCAATGGAATTCAGTACTGAATAGGGCATATAGAAATACATCACAATGCTGTTTTGCAAGGTTAGGGTGGTCTCGTGTGTGTGTGAGAGTTCAGTATGGAGATGGCTCTCGGAAAGAAACTGTTTCTCAGTCTATTGGTCCTTGATTTGATGCATCTGTAGCGCCTGCCAGAGGGCAACAGGTCGAACAGGTGTGAGTTTGGGTGGGTATTGTCTTTGACGATGTTGAGAGCCCTTCTGAGGCACCGGGCGGTGTAGATGTCCGACAGCGAGGGGAGAGGGCAGCCAATAATCCTTTGCGCTGTTTTGACTGTCCTCTGGAGCCTCACTCTGTCCGCCTCAGTGCAGCCGCTGTACCAGGTGGAGACACAGTACGTCAGCAGGCTCTCGATGGACGAGTGGTAGAAGGCCAGCAGCAGCTTCCTGTCCAGGTTGAATTTCCTGAGGACTCTCAGGAAGTGCAGACGTTGGCGGACCTTCTTTACCACTGCTGTGGTGTTGTGACTCCAAGAAAGGTCATCGGAGATCTGTACTCCCAGGAACTTGAACGTGTGGACCCTCTCCACACACACGCCTTCGATGCAGAGGGGGGGCGGCAGCGTCTTGTTCCTCCTGAAGTCGACGACAATCTCCTTTGTTTTAGCAGAGTTAAGGTGCAGTCTGTTCTCCTTGCACCAAGTTGTCAGTCTCCCTACCTCCTCTCTGTAGGCTGTCTCGTCACCTTCCGAGATCAGACCGACCACTGTCGTGTCGTCAGCAAACTTGACGATGGTGTTGTTGCCGTGGGCCGGGCTGCAGTCGTAGGTGTAGAGGGCGTACAGGAGAGGGCTCAGCACGCATCCTTGGGGGGAACCGGTGCTCAGCATGAGGGTGGAGGACGTGTAGGGGCCGAGCAACACAGTCTGGGGTCTGTTGGTCAGAAAGTCCTTAATCCAGATGCGTGTGAGGGCAGGGAGGCCGAGAGTGTCCAGTTTGGCGACGAGGATGTCTGGGATGATCGTGTTGAATGCCGAGCTGTAGTCCACAAAGAGCATCCTTGCATAGCTCCGCTGTTGTTCCAGGTGGCCCAGCACAACATGCAGAGCAGCCCTGGTTGAGTGTTTCACCTCGCTTTTTGTAAATTTTATGGAGTACAGTGAACCCTCGGTTATCGCGGTTAATGGGGACCGAGACCACCCGCGAAAACTGAAAATCCGCGAAGTAGCGGCGCACCTTCAAAAATGCTTAAAAAAAAAATACAATATATATATATATATATATATATATATATATATATATATATATATATATATATACGGGGAGAGAGAGAGTGAAATTCATGTTATAACAAAAAAAACAAATTATTATTAAAACGTATTATTTTTTTATTCCCCAGCCATTCTTTTTGTATTTATTTAATTACTCAGACTTTTACCTGCTGGTACGCCGTCTGGTGTGCCCTGTGAAATGAAAGGTGCCATTCTTTATTTATTTATTTATTTATTCATTTATTCATTCATAACTGACAGCTTCGCGCTCCGCTCGTGCCCGGGCGGAAGAGGTGCTCCAATTCGGCTTAACTGTGACACACGCCCACCCTCCTCCCCCGGAGCTTCCATTCGGTTAAACTTAGGGGCCGCTTGGCACCGCCCGTGCCCGGGGAAGGTGCTCCTCTTCGGCTTACTGTGTCGCGAGCATGCCCTCCTCCTCCGGAGCTTCCATTCGGTTAAACTTAGGGGCCGCTTGGAACCGCCCGTGCCCGGGGAAGGTGCTCCTCTTCGGCTTACTGTGACGCGAGCATGCCCTCCTCCTCCGGAGCTTCCATTCGGTTAAACTTAGGGGCCGCTTGGCACCGCCCGTGCCCGGGGAAGGTGCTCCTCTACGGCTTAACTGCCACGCACGCCGGCCGGAGCTCTGGTACGGTCCGAACCGCGCGAAACGTCGCCACCGATCGTGTCCGGGGGAACGTGCTCTTCTTCGTCCACTCTCCTCTTCGCCCACGCTCTTCTTCGGCGCACGCCGGCCGTCTAACCGCTCCAGCGCCCCGTCGTGCCGCTCGGCGAAACTACAATGCCCCCGAATATTTTTTATACCCGCGAAGCACTGAACCCGCGAAAGGTGAACCGCGAAGTAGCGAGGGTTCACTGTATGTATAAGACCAAGACCTACAAAAAAAGTCTCTTGGAGCAATGAGCTAGGTTTTACAGGAAGTCGGCCATTTTGAATTTATTAAAAGGGGGCGGGTCACCACAATGGACTTTGTGTAGAAATTATTATTGGGGCCCGAGCAGCGACCGCGGCGAGGTCCCTATTGTTTATGTAGAAATTATTATTAGGGCCCGAGCAGTGACCGCTGCGAGGTCCCTATTGTTTTTCTAGAAATTGTTATTAGGGCCCGAGCTGCGACGGCTGCGAGGTCCCTATTGTTTTTGTAGAAAATATTATTACTTTTATTATTATTATTATTATTATTATTAGGGCCTGAGCAGCGACCACTGCGAAGTCCCTGTTGTTTTTGTAGAAATTATTCTTATTATTATTTTTCCGATTGTTCGATCGCATTTTTGACCCCCGAAACATGCACAAAAATTCACCAAACTTGGCAGTCTCATCGGGCATGGCGAAAAATTTGATATTTTAACGTCTAATATGAACAGGAAGTGAGTTATGAATTTTTGAAAGTCCGACTTTTGCCCTTTTTTGCATGTTTACAGGGGTCATTCTTTTGCACCCTGATCCTAAAGGCTTCATCTGATTGCCTTAAAATTCTGTCTGTAGCATCTTAAGACCTGGGACAAACACTGGGGCTAAAATTTTTTGTTTCCGAAATACTATATGAACGGGGGCGGGGCTTCGAAGTTTTCACTTAAGATTTCCTTCGCCGCAATGGACAAAATGCTTAATAACTCTCCTGCACATGCAGCTAAAAATCCAAAACTTCACATGTACATAAAGAGTCAGTACCTGAAGACATCTATATGTTTATATTCAGTTATACACCTTGCGCCAATCAATATAATTTTTTACATTTTGACGTACTGCACGGTGCCCTTTTAACGAATCCGATTGAAAATTGGCTAGAAAAGACTCAAGACATTGATCTTACTCTATCCCTATTTTTGTGACTTTCCTTCGAAGGGCGTGGCTATTACGGTGCCGCAGAGTCTGATTAATCTCCGTGGCAACAAAAGTTCCTGCAAAATGATTCAGATGATCCATCTTCTCGAAATTTTTCACATTTGAGGATATTCAGGCCCTGAAGACGGCTGCCAACTTATTTTTGATCGCAGTGGTAGCGCCACCAACTGGTTAAAACAAATACAAATTATTTTCGTTTATGTTTTTCTCCGGGCAGGTTAACAAAATCTACCTTATATTTGCTCGGATGAGTGTTTAGGCCTTGAGGATGTCACAATACGAAAGTCTTTCGCCTTCTTCAGAGTGTCACATGATGGTGTCTTGTGACCCGTCTTTATCAGCTGATGTTCCATGAGGGCGTGACTTACCTGTCACAAGAATGAAGGCAAGTCACGCCCCCCGCTGTCCGTTCACTCTGCCAAGATGCTGCTCCAGGTGGTAGAGAGGATGAAGGCTCCCTTGTCTCTGTTCATGGTTTTTATGCCTCGCTTGCAGATCTCAATGGCCTCTCTGATCCAGCGCTGTTGTTTGTTCTCTTCGGTGCGGATGACCCTGCCCTTCTCCCGGTCCATGATGTGGTTTTCCCTTTTGCAGTGGTCAGTGATTGCTGATTTGTAATGTTCATGTTGTGCTTGTTCTTTTACTGCTCTGATTTTTAATTTTTTTGACAGGTAAGTCACACCCTCATGGAACATCAGCTGATAAAGACGGGTCTCAAGACACCATCATGCGACACTCTGAAGAAGGCGAAAGACTCGCCGAAACATGTCAGGTAAAAAATTAACCTAAAACATAATTGTCTGCTTTTAATGAATCTGTCAAATATCAATAATAAGAAGACAAAATGAACCTAATACAAATAAATGAATGCTTAATAACTCCCCTGCACATGCTCCTAAAAATCCAAACCTTCACCTGTAAATAAAACGTCCCGACCTGAAGACATCTTAATGTTATTATTTTGTTATACACACAGCGCCGCCAAGTGGAATCAAAAATGTGTTTTTATTTTAATTTTCACATACTGCACGGTGCCCTTTTGACGAATCCGACTGAAAATTAGTCAGAAAAGACTCAAGACAATGATCTTACTCTCTGCCGAATTTTGTGACGTTTTGGCAAAAGGCGTGGCTATTACGGTGCTGAAAAGTCAGATTGTACTCTGTGGCAACAAAAGCTCCGGCAACATGACTCAGATGATCCTATCTTCTCGAAGTTGTACACATTTGAGGATACTTCAGCCCTGAAGACATCTACCAACTTATTTTTCATCGTAGTAGTAGCGCCACCAACTGGTAAAAGCTAATACAAGTTATTTTCTTGGATGTTTTTCTCCGTGCAACTCAACAAGGTCGCCCTCATATATGCTCGGAGGACTGTTTCGGCCATGAGGATGTCACAATACGAAATTCATCCTTTTTCGTGAAAAGTTGTGGGAGTGGCATTGCACTGTTCGGCAATAAAACAACGCTGATTATGAGGTTCTAAATATGAACGACAACTCGTGAAACTTTACACACACATCAGGCAGAGCAAATTTATCAATATTTTATACGTTAGTTGTGCAGCTTTTTTGAAATGGCTCGCCATGGCCCTCGAGAAATGTTAAAAAAAGCAGCCCTGGTTGAGTGTTTCACCTTGCTTTTTGTAAATTTTATGGAGTACAGTGAACCCTCGGTTATCGCGGTTAATGGGGACAGAAACCACCCGCGAAAACTGAAAATCCGCGAAGTAGCGGCGCACCTTCAAAAATGCTTAAAAAAAAATACAATATATATAATAAATATATATATATATATATATATATATATATATATATATATATATATATATATATATATATATATATGTATATATAGACAGAGAGAGAGAGTGAAATTCATGTTATAACAAAAAAACCAAATTATTATTAAAACGTATTATTTTTTTATTCCCCAGCCATTCTTTTTGTATTTATTTAATTACTCCGACTTTTACCTGCTGGTACGCCGTCCGGTGTGCCCTGTGAAATGAAAGGTGGCATTCTTTATTTATTTATTTATTTATTCATTTATTCATTCATAACTGACAGCTTCGCGCTCCGTTCGTGCCCGGGCGGAAGAGGTGTTCCAATTCGGCTTTACTGTGACACACGCCCGCCCTCCTGCCCCGGAGCTTCCATTCGGTTAAACTTAGGGGCCGCTTGGCACCGCCCGTGCCCGGGGAAGGTGCTCCTCTTCGGCTTACTGTGACGCGAGCATGCCCGCCTCCTCCGGAGCTTCCATTCGGTTAAACTTAGGGGCCGCTTGGAACCGCCCGTGCCCGGGGAAGGTGCTCCTCTTTGGCTTACTGTGACGCGAGCATGCCCTCCTCCTCCGGAGCTTCCATTCGGTTAAACTTAGGGGCCGCTTGGCACCGCCCGTGCCCGGGGAAGGTGCTCCTCTACGGCTTAACTGCCACGCACGCCGGCCGGAGCTCTGGTACGGTCCCAACCGCGCGAAACGTCGCCACCGATCGTGTCCGGGGGAACGTGCTCTTCTTCGTCCACTCTCCTCTTCGCCCACGCTCTTCTTCGGCGCACGCCGGCCGTCTAACCGCTCCAGCGCCCGTCGTGCCGCTCGGCGAAACTACAATGCCCCCGAATATTTTTTATACCCGCGAAGCACTGAACCCGCGAAAGGTGAACCGCGAAGTAGCGAGGGTTCACTGTATGTATAAGACCAAGACCTACAAAAAAGTCTCTTGGAGCAATGAGCTAGGTTTTACGGGAAGTCGGCCATTTTGAATTTACTTAAAAGGGGCGGGTCACCACAATGGACTTTGTGTAGAAATTATTATTGGGGCCCGAGCAGCGACCGCGGCGAGGTCCCTATTGTTTATGTAGAAATTATTATTAGGGCCCGAGCAGTGACCGCTGCGAGGTCCCTATTGTTTTTCTAGAAATTGTTATTAGGGCCCGAGCTGCGACGGCTGCGAGGTCCCTATTGTTTTTGTAGAAAATATTATTACTTTTATTATTATTATTATTATTATTATTAGGGCCTGAGCAGCGACCACTGCGAAGTCCCTGTTGTTTTTGTAGAAATTATTCTTATTATTATTTTTCCGATTGTTCGATCGCATTTTTGACCCCCGAAACATGCACAAAAATTCACCAAACTTGGCAGTCTCATCGGGCATGGCGAAAAATTTGATATTTTAACGTCTAATATGAACAGGAAGTGAGTTATGAATTTTTGAAAGTCCGACTTTTGCCCTTTTTTGCATGTTTACAGGGGTCATTCTTTTGCACCCTGATCCTAAAGGCTTCATCTGATTGCCTTAAAATTCTGTCTGTAGCATCTTAAGACCTGGGACAAACACTGGGGCTAAAATTTTTTGTTTCCGAAATACTATATGAACGGGGGCGGGGCTTCGAAGTTTTCACTTAAGATTTCCTTCGCCGCAATGGACAAAATGCTTAATAACTCTCCTGCACATGCAGCTAAAAATCCAAAACTTCACATGTACATAAAGAGTCAGTACCTGAAGACATCTATATGTTTATATTCAGTTATACACCTTGCGCCAATCAATATAATTTTTTACATTTTGACGTACTGCACGGTGCCCTTTTAACGAATCCGATTGAAAATTGGCTAGAAAAGACTCAAGACATTGATCTTACTCTATCCCTATTTTTGTGACTTTCCTTCGAAGGGCGTGGCTATTACGGTGCCGCAGAGTCTGATTAATCTCCGTGGCAACAAAAGTTCCTGCAAAATGATTCAGATGATCCATCTTCTCGAAATTTTTCACATTTGAGGATATTCAGGCCCTGAAGACGGCTGCCAACTTATTTTTGATCGCAGTGGTAGCGCCACCAACTGGTTAAAACAAATACAAATTATTTTCGTTTATGTTTTTCTCCGGGCAGGTTAACAAAATCTACCTTATATTTGCTCGGATGAGTGTTTAGGCCTTGAGGATGTCACAATACGAAAGTCTTTCGCCTTCTTCAGAGTGTCACATGATGGTGTCTTGTGACCCGTCTTTATCAGCTGATGTTCCATGAGGGCGTGACTTACCTGTCACAAGAATGAAGGCAAGTCACGCCCCCCGCTGTCCGTTCACTCTGCCAAGATGCTGCTCCAGGTGGTAGAGAGGATGAAGGCTCCCTTGTCTCTGTTCATGGTTTTTATGCCTCGCTTGCAGATCTCAATGGCCTCTCTGATCCAGCGCTGTTGTTTGTTCTCTTCGGTGCGGATGACCCTGCCCTTCTCCCGGTCCATGATGTGGTTTTCCCTTTTGCAGTGGTCAGTGATTGCTGATTTGTAATGTTCATGTTGTGCTTGTTCTTTTACTGCTCTGATTTTTAATTTTTTTGACAGGTAAGTCACACCCTCATGGAACATCAGCTGATAAAGACGGGTCTCAAGACACCATCATGCGACACTCTGAAGAAGGCGAAAGACTCGCCGAAACATGTCAGGTAAAAAATTAACCTAAAACATAATTGTCTGCTTTTAATGAATCTGTCAAATATCAATAATAAGAAGACAAAATGAACCTAATACAAATAAATGAATGCTTAATAACTCCCCTGCACATGCTCCTAAAAATCCAAACCTTCACCTGTAAATAAAACGTCCCGACCTGAAGACATCTTAATGTTATTATTTTGTTATACACACAGCGCCGCCAAGTGGAATCAAAAATGTGTTTTTATTTTAATTTTCACATACTGCACGGTGCCCTTTTGACGAATCCGACTGAAAATTAGTCAGAAAAGACTCAAGACAATGATCTTACTCTCTGCCGAATTTTGTGACGTTTTGGCAAAAGGCGTGGCTATTACGGTGCTGAAAAGTCAGATTGTACTCTGTGGCAACAAAAGCTCCGGCAACATGACTCAGATGATCCTATCTTCTCGAAGTTGTACACATTTGAGGATACTTCAGCCCTGAAGACATCTACCAACTTATTTTTCATCGTAGTAGTAGCGCCACCAACTGGTAAAAGCTAATACAAGTTATTTTCTTGGATGTTTTTCTCCGTGCAACTCAACAAGGTCGCCCTCATATATGCTCGGAGGACTGTTTCGGCCATGAGGATGTCACAATACGAAATTCATCCTTTTTCGTGAAAAGTTGTGGGAGTGGCATTGCACTGTTCGGCAATAAAACAACGCTGATTATGAGGTTCTAAATATGAACGACAACTCGTGAAACTTTACACACACATCAGGCAGAGCAAATTTATCAATATTTTATACGTTAGTTGTGCAGCTTTTTTGAAATGGCTCGCCATGGCCCTCGAGAAATGTTAAAAAAAGCAGCCCTGGTTGAGTGTTTCACCTTGCTTTTTGTAAATTTTATGGAGTACAGTGAACCCTCGGTTATCGCGGTTAATGGGGACAGAAACCACCCGCGAAAACTGAAAATCCGCGAAGTAGCGGCGCACCTTCAAAAATGCTTAAAAAAAAATACAATATATATAATAAATATATATATATATATATATATATATATATATATATATATATATATATATATATATATATATATATATATATATATATGTATATATAGACAGAGAGAGAGAGTGAAATTCATGTTATAACAAAAAAACCAAATTATTATTAAAACGTATTATTTTTTTATTCCCCAGCCATTCTTTTTGTATTTATTTAATTACTCCGACTTTTACCTGCTGGTACGCCGTCCGGTGTGCCCTGTGAAATGAAAGGTGGCATTCTTTATTTATTTATTTATTTATTCATTTATTCATTCATAACTGACAGCTTCGCGCTCCGTTCGTGCCCGGGCGGAAGAGGTGTTCCAATTCGGCTTTACTGTGACACACGCCCGCCCTCCTGCCCCGGAGCTTCCATTCGGTTAAACTTAGGGGCCGCTTGGCACCGCCCGTGCCCGGGGAAGGTGCTCCTCTTCGGCTTACTGTGACGCGAGCATGCCCGCCTCCTCCGGAGCTTCCATTCGGTTAAACTTAGGGGCCGCTTGGAACCGCCCGTGCCCGGGGAAGGTGCTCCTCTTTGGCTTACTGTGACGCGAGCATGCCCTCCTCCTCCGGAGCTTCCATTCGGTTAAACTTAGGGGCCGCTTGGCACCGCCCGTGCCCGGGGAAGGTGCTCCTCTACGGCTTAACTGCCACGCACGCCGGCCGGAGCTCTGGTACGGTCCCAACCGCGCGAAACGTCGCCACCGATCGTGTCCGGGGGAACGTGCTCTTCTTCGTCCACTCTCCTCTTCGCCCACGCTCTTCTTCGGCGCACGCCGGCCGTCTAACCGCTCCAGCGCCCGTCGTGCCGCTCGGCGAAACTACAATGCCCCCGAATATTTTTTATACCCGCGAAGCACTGAACCCGCGAAAGGTGAACCGCGAAGTAGCGAGGGTTCACTGTATGTATAAGACCAAGACCTACAAAAAAGTCTCTTGGAGCAATGAGCTAGGTTTTACGGGAAGTCGGCCATTTTGAATTTACTTAAAAGGGGCGGGTCACCACAATGGACTTTGTGTAGAAATTATTATTGGGGCCCGAGCAGCGACCGCGGCGAGGTCCCTATTGTTTATGTAGAAATTATTATTAGGGCCCGAGCAGCGACCGCTACGAGGTCCCCATTGTTTTTGTGGAAATTATTATTATTTTTATTATTATTATTATTAGGGCCCGAGCAGTGACCGCTGCGAGGTCCCTATTGTTTTTCTAGAAATTGTTATTAGGGCCCAAGCTGCGACGGCTGCGAGGTCCCTACTGTTTTTGTAGAAAATATTATTACTTTTATTATTATTATTATTATTATTATTATTAGGGCCTGAGCAGCGACCGCTGCGAAGTCCCTATTGTTTTTGTAGAAATTATTATTATTATTATTTTTCCGATTGTTCGATTGCATTTTTGACCCCCGAAACATGCACAAAAATTCACCAAACTTGGCAGTCTCATCGGGCATGGCGAAAAATTTGATATTTTAACGTCTAATATGAACAGGAAGTGAGTTATGAATTTTTGAAAGTCCGACTTTTGCCCTTTTTTGCATGTTTACAGGGGTCATTCTTTTGCACCCTGATCCTAAAGGCTTCATCTGATTGCCTTAAAATTCTGTCTGTAGCATCTTAAGACCTGGGACAAACACTGGGGCTAAAATTTTTTGTTTCCGAAATACTATATGACGGGGGCGGGGCTTCGAAGTTTTCACTTAAGATTTCCTTCGCCGCAATGGACAAAATGCTTAATAACTCTCTTGCACATGCTGCTAAAAATCCAAAACTTCACATGTACATAAAGAGTCGGTACCTGAAGACATCTATATGTTTATATTCAGTTATACACCTTGCGCCAATCAATATCATTTTTTACATTTTGACGTACTGCACGGTGCCCTTTTAACGAATCCGATTGAAAATTGGCTAGAAAAGACTCAAGACATTGATCTTACTCTATCCCTATTTTTGTGACTTTCCTTCGAAGGGCGTGGCTATTACGGTGCCGCAGAGTCTGATTATTCTCCGTGGCAACAAAAGTTCCTGCAAAATGATTCAGATGATCCATCTTCTCGAAATTTTTCACATTTGAGGATATTCAGGCCCTGAAGACGGCTGCCAACTTATTTTTGATCGCAGTGGTAGCGCCACCAACTGGTTAAAACAAATACAAATTATTTTCGTTGATGTTTTTCTCCGGGCAGGTTAACAAAATGTACCTTATATTTGCTCGGATGAGTGTTTAGGCCTTGAGGATGTCACAATACGAAAGTCTTTCGCCTTCTTCAGAGTGTCACATGATGGTGTCTTGTGGCCCGTCTTTATCAGCTGATGTTCCATGAGGGCGTGACTTACCTGTCACAAGAATGAAGGCAAGTCACGCCCCCCGCTGTCCGTTAACTCCGCCAAGATGCTGCTCCAGGTGGTAGAGAGGATGAAGGCTCCCTTGTCTCTGTTCATGGTTTTTATGCCTCGCTTGCAGATCTCAATGGCCTCTCTGATCCAGCGCTGTTGTTTGTTCTCTTCGGTGCCGATGACCCTGCCCTTCTCCCGGTCCATGATGTGGTTTTCCCTTTTGCAGTGGTCAGTGATTGCTGATTTGTAATATTCATGTTGTGCTTGTTCTTTTACTGCTCTGATTTTTCATTTTTTTGACAGGTAAGTCACACCCTCATGGAACATCAGCTGATAAAGACGGGTCTCAAGACACCATCATGCGACACTCTGAAGAAGGCGAAAGACTCGCCGAAACATGTCAGGTAAAAAATTTTACCGAAAACATAATTGTCTGCTTTTAAGGAATCTGTCAAATATCAATAATAAGAAGACAAAATGAACCTAATACAAATAAATGAATGCTTAATAACTCCCCTGCACATGCTCCTAAAAATCCAAACATTCACCTGTAAATAAAATGTCCCGACCTGAAGACATCTTAATGTTATTATTTTGTTATACACACAGCGCCGCCAAGTGGAATCAAAAATTTGTTTTTATTTTAATTTTCACGTACTGCACGGTGCCCTTTTGACGAATCCGACTGAAAATTAGTCAGAAAAGACTCAAGACAATGATCTTACTCTCTGCCGAGTTTTGTGACGTTTTGGCAAAAGGCGTGGCAATTACGGTGCTGAAAAGTCCGATTGTACTTTGTGGCAACAAAAGCTCCGGCAACATGACTCAGATGATCCTATCTTCTCGAAGTTGTACACATTTGAGGATACTTCAGCCCTGAAGACATCTACCAACTTATTTTTCATCGTAGTAGTATCGCCACCAACTGGTAAAAGCTAATACAAGTTATTTTCTTGGATGTTTTTCTCCGTGCAACTCAACAAGGTCGCCCTCATATATGCTCGGAGGACTGTTTCGGCCATGAGGATGTCACAATACGAAATTCATCCTTTTTCGTGAAAAGTTGTGGGAGTGGCATTGCACTTTTTGGCAATAAAACAACGCTGATTATGAGGTTCTAAATATGAACGACAACTCGTGAAACTTGACACACACATCAGGCAGAGCAAATTTATCAATATTTTATACGTTAGTTGTGCAGCTTTTTTGAAATGGCTCGCCATGGCCCTCGAGAAATGTTCAAAAAAGCAGCCCTGGTTGAGTGTTTCACCTCGCTTTTTGTAAATTTTATGGAGTACAGTGAATCCTCGGTTATCGCGGTTAATGGGGACAGAGACCACCCGCGGAAACTGAAAATCCGCGAAGTAGCGGCGCACCTTCAAAAATGCTTAAAAGAAAATACAATATATATAATAAATATATATATATATATATATATATATATGTATATATATATATGTATATATATATATACGGGGAGAGAGAGAGAGAGAGAGAGTGAAATTCATGTTATAACAAAAAAAACAAATTATTATTAAAACGTATTATTTTTTTATTCCCCAGCCATTCTTTTTGTATTTATTTAATTACTGTGAGGATCGCTCCCCAGCCGGGGCTGGGAAGCGGTGTGGGTGGATCCTTAAAGCGCAGACAAGGGAAAATTTGGTAGGAACAATATTTATTGTGGCCGGCAAAAAACAATTGGCAGGCGATAGGCAAGGAGGGTTGCTATCAATAATAATAGAGGGTCTATACTTACAGACGTCGGGAGACGTGAACGGAAAACGCTGGGGGAACAATCTTCCCCCAGGAAAAGCAAAACGAGTAACAAAAGGAGCTTGCAATGCAAGAAAACCGAAAACAAGAATGTCCTTCCTCCAAAGGGTAAGGTTAAATCCAATCATCGAAAAAACACAAAGCGAGCCGAAACGTAGCTGTAGAAATAAACAAGGTAACAACATACACGACAAATACACGGAGCAAAGTTGGCAAAGACTGTAGCAAGGCACAAGGCGAGAGCAAGTAGGTCAATAATCCGACACGCAGGTTTGCGTGTCGGAGGCTTAAATAGTCCGTAATCAAGGCATGATGGGTTGCAGCTGGGCCGTCTCGCGAACGCGTCCGCTCGTGGCCGCGTTGCCGAGCAACGCGCCGTCAACCACGCCCACTCAGCTGCAACACAAAGGCACGATCGTGACAGTACCCCCCCCTTAACGGACGCCCCTTGGCGTACTACCTGGTTTCGTTGGGTGGGCGTTGTGGTAATCTCGTAGTAGAGATGGACACATGATCCAGGAGCGAGGGATCCATTGCCGTTCTTCTGGGCCATAGCCCTCCCAGTCGACCAGGTACTGAGTCCCCCTTCCCCTGCGCCTGGAGTCCAAGATCTCCTTTACCGTGTAGACTGGGTCGCCGTCAATGATCCTAGGAGGCGGTGGCGGGGCGGCGGGCGGAACCAGCGGGCAGGTAGGGGCCGGCTTGATGAAAGACACGTGGAACACGGGGTGTATCTTCATGGTGGGGGGTAATTTGAGGCGGACCGAGACCGGGTTGATGATGGCTGCGACTTCGAACGGGCCCACGTAACGTGGCCCTAGCTTGCGGGATGATCCAGCCAGATTAAGGTCTCGTGTGGACAGCCATACCTTGTCGCCGATCTTGTAGCCCGGGGCTGGACGGCGGCGACGGTCAGCGATGCGCCGGTTCCGCTGCGTGGTGCGTGACAGGGCGGCCCGAGCCTCTTTCCATGCCCGGTGGGCTCGCTTTAGGTGCTGCTGGACCGAGGGTACCTCTTCAGAACCGGGTTGGGACGGAAACAGCGGAGGTTGGTACCCGTAGGCGGTCTGGAATGGTGATTGACCTGTGGCTGAGGAGATCGGAGTATTGTGAGCGTACTCGATCCATGGCAGATGATCGACCCAGGTGGCCGGCTGGTCCATGCAGACGCAGCGGAGCGCGGACTCAAGGTCCTGATTGGCGCGCTCCGATTGCCCGTTGGTCTGCGGGTGGTAGCCTGAGGAGAGACTGGATGTAGCCCCGAGGCACTGGCAGAATTTCTTCCATACCTGGGAGACGAACTGCGGGCCTCGGTCGGACACCAAGTCGTCCGGGATGCCATGGAGTCGAACCACGTGTTGGACCAGCAGGTTGGCTGTTTCGAGGGCTGTCGGGAGCTTGGGTAGCGCAACGAAATGGGCGGCCTTGGAGAAGCGGTCCACTATGGTCAAGACGACCGTTTGCCCGCGGGAAACGGGCAGGCCAGTGACAAAGTCCAGTGAAATGTTGGACCAGGGGCGCGCCGGAACGGGAAGCGGGTGCAGTAGGCCCGCCGGGGGCTGGTGCGATGCCTTGCTGGCAGCGCATTGTGGACAGGCTTGTATGTACGCCGTCACGTCTCTTTTGAGCGACGGCCACCAAAAGCGTTGGGCGATCAGGCCCAGGGTGCGGCGTATGCCCGGGTGGCAGGCCAACTTGGAGGCATGGCCCCACTGGATCACCTCCGCCCGGTCTCGAGTCGGCACGAACAGGCGCCCGGGAGGACACTCCGTTGGCGCCCCACTTTCCTCCTGGGCTTCTCGGATTCGCCGCTCGATCTCCCATTGCAGGCCCCCCACCAAGCGATGACTGGGCACCACGCTCGCCGGCCCCTCTTCGTCTTCCCAGGCGTCGTGGATGCGTGACAGTGCGTCGGGTTTGGTGTTGCGTGCCCCCGGCCGGTAAGTCATGGTATAATTGAAGCGGCTGAGGATCAAGGCCCACCGCGCCAGCCGGGGGTTCAGTCTTTTCATGTGGCGGATGTATGACAGGTTCTTGTGGTCCGTAAAAATGATGAATGGCTCCTGGGTGCCCTCCAGCCAGTGCCGCCATTCCTGCAGGGCCAGGATCACGGCCAGGAGTTCTCGGTTGCCCACATCGTAGTTGGCCTCCACTGGGGAGAGGCAGCGAGAGAAAAAGGCGCAGGGGTGCAGACGTTGGTCGACCGGGGACCGCTGCGACAGGACGGCCCCCACTCCCGAATCAGAGGCGTCCACCTCTACAACAAAAGGAAGATCGGTGTTAGGGTGGTGCAATACGGGAGGGTTTGTGAATGCCTTTTTTAAATCCGCGAACGCCCCCTCGGCTTCCCTGTCCCAGGCGAAACGAATCTTCGTCGAGGTGAGGCGAGTGAGCGGCAGCGCCCGGCGGCTATAGTCTTTGATGAAGCGGCGATAGAAATTCGCGAACCCTAGGAATCTCTGCAGCTGTTTGCGTGTAGTGGGCACCGGCCACTCCACGACAGCGCGCGTCTTGGCCGGGTCGGCCTTTAATTGCCCGTTTTCTACTATGAATCCTAGGAACGAAACCGAGGTTTTGTGGAATTCACATTTTTCTGCCTTAACGTATAATTTGTTTTCTAGGAGTCGTTGTAAAATGGATCGCACGTGGAGGTGGTGTTCTTTTAGGGACCGAGAGAAAATAAGGATATCGTCCAGGTAGACAAAACAACAAACATTGAGCATATCCCTGAGGACGTCATTAATGAGAGCTTGGAACACCGCGGGTGCATTTGATAACCCAAAGGGCATGACCAGGTACTCAAAATGTCCCAGTGGGGTTTTAAACGCGGTCTTCCACTCATCCCCTTCTCTAATGCGGACCAGGTGGTACGCGCTGCGGAGGTCTAATTTTGAAAAGACTGTCGCGGATTGCAGAGGAGCGAAGGCCGAGTCCAGGAGGGGCAGTGGGTAGCGATTTTTAACAGTGATCGCGTTTAGTTCCTTGTAATCGACGCAGGGGCGGAGGGATTTATCTTTCTTTTCTACAAAGAAGAGCCCGGCTCCTACCGGAGACGTGGATGGTCGTATCAATCCCGCCGCGAGGGATTCCGTTATGTAATCCTTCATCGCCGCCTGCTCGGGTTGCGAGACCTTGTACAACCGTACCGACGGCAGGACGGGGTCGGGCACTAGGTCGATCGCGCAGTCGTATGGGCGGTGCGGCGGAAGTGATTTGGCTTTTTCTTTGCTAAAAACGGCGCGGAGGTCGTGGTAAACGCTAGGCACGTTTTCAAGCTCGATTTCTACCTCGGGGGCCGCACGCCCTCTCCGGCTGACCGTAGGCAGTGCGCGTAGCAAAAAGGGCTCCAATTCTGGAGGGAGAGCCGGCTCCAGTCGATGACCGGGTTGTGTGCGGTTAGCCATGGGATTCCCAATACGACTGGGGCGGACCTGGCGGGCATGACAAAAAACGAACGCCTTTCGATGTGGTTGCCTGAGAACTTCAGCGTAAGAGGTTCGGTTAGCCGTCGGATGTCGGCCAGCACGCGACCATCGAGGTCATAAAGTTTCTCCGATTTGTGGAGCTCGGTGACCTCACAACCGAGTTGGGCCACTAAACCCGCGTCTATAAAGCAGTCATCGGCCCCGGAGTCAATCAGCGCGCAAACTTTAACACTCCCGTTAAGCCCTGTGATTTCTCCGTCCATCTCAAGTCTCAGGGTGGTCCCGGCACTGTCCTGTCCCTCCGCCGCGCTGGCGGGCTGTTCTTGCCGGGGACCTGGAGCCGCGGAGGTGCGCCCCGCGGACTCGCAGTGAGCGGGGCGACGAGGGGATGACTCTAGGCGGTCGGCCATCTCCGCGCACTCTGCTACTCTGTGTCCCTGTTGACCGCAGTAGAAGCACGCCCCTGTGCTGCGCCGGCGCTGCCTCTCTCGTAGGTCCGGACGGCGCGGAGGCGCCCCCCTGGGCTCGTCGACGGGCGGCCACCCGGGAGACCGAGTGTGAGGATGGGTCGAGCGGCGCTGCTCCCTCGCCTGCTCTCGAGGGTGCTCCCGCGACGCCAGGCGGCTGGCCCCCATCTGCATGGGCTCGTCGGCGGGCGCAGGTTCGGGTAACCGGAATCGTGGCGGCTCGGCGTGGCGCTGCTCCACCCCTCGCTCTCGACGACGCTCTCGAAGGCGGTTGTCCAGACGAATCGCCAGGGTGATCAGCTCCTCCAGCGTCTCGGCGTCGTCGCGGGCTGCCAGCTCGTCCTTGAGGGCCGGGTTCAGACCCCTCCGGAAAACGGACCTCAGGGCGCAGTCGTCGAATCCACTCTCCGCTGCTCGGGTGCGGAAGGTGATCGAGTACTCGGCAACTGACCGTGCCCCCTGGATACAGTCCAGTAATTCCGCTCCGGCCTCCTTCCCGCGGATCGGGTGGTGGAACACTCGCTGGAACTCGTTCAGAAAGGCGGGGAACGAGGAGCTGATCTCGGGACGCGTGTTGCTCACGGCCATGGCCCATGCACTCGCTTGACCAGTCAGGAGGCTCATCATAAATGCTACTTTTGAGCTGTCTAGCGCATAGGTTCGGGGCTGCTGGTCAAAAATCAGCCTACAATGATGAATAAATGGGCCGCAAAGGCCAGGCTCTCCGCCGTAGCGGTCGGGATGAGCCAGGTTAGGCTCCTTAACCGGGTAACCTGGGGGCGGAGCCCCGGAAGGGGGATCGACCGGGTTGGGAACCGGCGAGGCAGGGTGAACTGGGGTACTCAGTCGGGCCCCTAGGCTCATGAGTTGCTGGACCAGTTGGCCGACCGCGACGCGCAGGGTCGCGAGCTCGGTCGCCTGTTGGCCCACTAGGCGTCCTTGGCTGGTCAAGGCATGAAAAATTTTCTCCTTGTCTGCAGAATCCATGGTCGGATTATTCTGTGAGGATCGCTCCCCAGCCGGGGCTGGGAAGCGGTGTGGGTGGATCCTTAAAGCGCAGACAAGGGAAAATTTGGTAGGAACAATATTTATTGTGGCCGGCAAAAAACAATTGGCAGGCGATAGGCAAGGAGGGTTGCTATCAATAATAATAGAGGGTCTATACTTACAGACGTCGGGAGACGTGAACGGGAAACGCTGGGGGAACAATCTTCCCCCAGGAAAAGCAAAACGAGTAACAAAAGGAGCTTGCAATGCAAGAAAACCGAAAACAAGAATGTCCTTCCTCCAAAGGGTAAGGTTAAATCCAATCATCGAAAAAACACAAAGCGAGCCGAAACGTAGCTGTAGAAATAAACAAGGTAACAACATACACGACAAATACACGGAGCAAAGTTGGCAAAGACTGTAGCAAGGCACAAGGCGAGAGCAAGTAGGTCAATAATCCGACACGCAGGTTTGCGTGTCGGAGGCTTAAATAGTCCGTAATCAAGGCATGATGGGTTGCAGCTGGGCCGTCTCGCGAACGCGTCCGCTCGTGGCCGCGTTGCCGAGCAACGCGCCGTCGACCACGCCCACTCGGCTGCAACACAAAGGCACGATCGTGACAATTACTCCGACTTTTACCTGCTGGTACGCCGTCCGGTGTTCCCTGTGAAATGAAAGGTGGCATTCTTTATTTATTTATTTATTTATTCATTTATTCATTCATAACTGACAGCTTCGCGCTCCGTTCGTGCCCGGGCGGAAGAGGTGTTCCAATTCGGCTGAACTGTGACACACGCCCGCCCTCCTCCCCCGGAGCTTCCATTCGGTTAAACTTAGGGGCCGCTTGGCACCGCCCGTGCCCGGGGAAGGTGCTCCTCTTCGGCTTACTGTGACGCGAGCATGCCCGCCTCCTCCGGAGCTTCCATTCGGTTAAACTTAGGGGCCGCTTGGAACCGCCCGTGCCCGGCGAAGGTGCTCCTCTTCGGCTTACTGTGACGCGAGCATGCCCTCCTCCTCCGGAGCTTCCATTTGGTTAAACTTAGGGGCCGCTTGGAACCGCCCGTGCCCGGGGAAGGTGCTCCTCTTCGGCTTACTGTGACGCGAGCATGCCCTCCTCCTCCAGAGCTTCCATTCGGTTAAACTTAGGGGCCGCTTGGCACCGCCCGTGCCCGGGGACGGTGCTCCTCTACGGCTTAACTGCCACGCACGCCGGCCGGAGCCCTGGTACGGTCCGAACCGCGCGAAACGTCGCCACCGATCGTGTCCGGGGGAACGTGCTCTTCTTCGTCCACTCTCCTCTTCGCCCACGCTCTTCTTCGGCGCACGCCGGCCGTCTAACCGCTCCAGCGCCCGTCGTGCCGCTCGGCGAAACTACAATGCCCCCGAATATTTTTTATACCCGCGAAGCACTGAACCCGCGAAAGGTGAACCGCGAAGTAGCGAGGGTTCACTGTATGTATAAGACCAAGACCTACAAAAAAGTCTCTTGGAGCAATAAGCTAGGTTTTACAGGAAGTCGGCCATTTTGAATTTACTTAAAAGGGGGCGGGTCACCACAATGGACTTTGTGTAGAAATTATTATTGGGGCCCGAGCAGCGACCGCGGCGAGGTCCCTATTGTTTATGTAGAAATTATTATTAGGGCCCGAGCAGCGACCGCTACGAGGTCCCCATTGTTTTTGTGGAAATTATTATTATTATTATTATTATTAGGGCCCGAGCAGTGACCGCTGCGAGGTCCCTATCGTTTTTCTAGAAATTGTTATTAGGGCCCGAGCTGCGACGGCTGCGAGGTCCCTATTGTTTTTGTAGAAAATATTATTACTTTTATTATTATTATTATTATTATTATTAGGGCCTGAGCAGCGACCGCTGCGAATTCGCTATTGTTTTTGTTGAAATTATTATTATTATTATTTTTCCGATTGTTCGATCGCATTTTTGACCCTCGAAACATGCACAAAAACTCACCAAACTTGGCAGTCTCATCGGGCATGGTGAAAAATTTGATATTTTAACGTCTAATATGAACAGGAAGTGAGTTATGAATTTTTGAAAGTCCGACTTTTGCCCTTTTTTGCATGTTTACAGGGGTCATTCTTTTGCACCCTGATCCTAAAGGCTTCATCTGATTGCCTTAAAATTCTGTCTGTAGCATCTTAAGACCTGGGACAAACACTGGGGCTAAAATCTTTTGTTTCCGAAATACTATATGACGGGGGCGGGGCTTCAAAGTTTTCACTTAAGATTTCCTTCGCCGCAATGGACAAAATGCTTAATAACTCTCATGCACATGCTGCTAAAAATCCAAAACTTCACATGTACATAAAGAGTCGGTACCTGAAGACATCTATATGTTTATATTCTGTTATACACCTTGCGCCAATCAATATCATTTTTTACATTTTGACGTACTGCACGGTGCCCTTTTAACGAATCCGATTGAAAATTGGCTAGAAAAGACTCAAGACATTGATCTTACGCTATCCCTATTTTTGTGACTTTCCTTCGAAGGGCGTGGCTATTGCGGTGCCGCAGAGTCTGATTATTCTCCGTGGCAACAAAAGTTCCTGCAAAATGATTCAGATGATCCATCTTCTCGAAATTTTTCACATTTGAGGATATTCAGGCCCTGAAGACGGCTGCTAACTTATTTTTGATCGCAGTGGTAGCGCCACCAACTGGTTAAAACAAATACAAATTATTTTCGTTGATGTTTTTCTCCGGGCAGGTTCACAAAATCTACCTTATATTTGCTCGGATGAGTGTTTAGGCCTTGAGGATGTCACAATACGAAAGTCTTTCGCCTTCTTCAGAGTGTCACATGATGGTGTCTTGTGGCCCGTCTTTATCAGCTGATGTTCCATGAGGGCGTGACTTACCTGTCACAAGAATGAAGGCAAGTCACGCCCCCCGCTGTCCGTTAACTCCGCCAAGATGCTGGTCCAGGTGGTAGAGAGGATGAAGGCAACCTTGTCTCTGTTCATGGTTTTTATGCCTCGCTTGCAGATCTCAATGGCCTCTCTGATCCAGCGCTGTTGTTTGTTCTCTTCTGTGCGGATGACCCTGCCCTTCTCCCGGTCCATGATGTGGTTTTCCCTTTTGCAGTGGTCAGTGATTGCTGATTTGTAATGTTCATGTTGTGCTTGTTCTTTTACTGCTCTGATTTTTCATTTTTTTGACAGGTAAGTCACACCCTCATGGAACATCAGCTGATAAAGACGGGTCTCAAGACACCATCATGCGACACTCTGAAGAAGGCGAAAGACTCGCCGAAACATGTCAGGTAAAAAATTTACCGAAAACATAATTGTCTGCTTTTAATGAATCTGTCAAATATCAATAATAAGAAGACAAAATGAACATAATACAAATAAATGAATGCTTAATAACTCCCCTGCACATGCTCCTAAAAATCCAAACCTTCACCTGTAAATAAAATGTCCCGACCTGAAGACATCTTAATGTTATTATTTTGTTATACACACAGCGCCGCCAAGTGGAATCAAAAATTTGTTTTTATTTTAATTTTCACGTACTGCAACGTGCCCTTTTGACGAATCCGACTGAAAATTAGTCAGAAAAGACTCAAGACAATGATCTTACTCTCTGCCGAGTTTTGTGACGTTTTGGCAAAAGGCGTGGCTATTACGGTGCTGAAAAGTCCGATTGTACTTTGTGGCAACAACTCAGATGATCCTATCTTCTCGAAGTTGTACACATTTGAGGATACTTCAGCCCTGAAGACATCTACCAACTTATTTTTCATCGTAGTAGTAGCGCCACCAACTGGTAAAAGCTAATACAAGTTATTTTCTTGGATGTTTTTCTCCGTGCAACTCAACAAGGTCGCCCTCATATATGCTCGGAGGACTGTTTCGGCCATGAGGATGTCACAATACGAAATTCATCCTTTTTCGTGAAAAGTTGTGGGAGTGGCATTGCACTGTTTGGCAATAAAACAACGCTGATTATGAGGTTCTAAATATGAACGACAACTCGTGAAACTTGACACACACATCAGGCAGAGCAAATTTATCAATATTTTATACGTTAGTTGTGCAGCTTTTTTGAAATGGCTCGCCATGGCCCTCGAGAAATGTTCAAAAAAGCAGCCCTGGTTGAGTGTTTCACCTCGCTTTTTGTAAATTTTATGGAGTACAGTGAACCCTCGGTTATCGCGGTTAATGGGGACCGAGACCACCCGCGGAAACTGAAAATCCGCGGAGTAGCGGCGCACCTTCAAAAATGCTTAAAAGAAAATACAATATATATAATAAATATATATATCTATATATATATATATATATATATATATATATATATATATATATATATATATATATACGGGGGAGAGAGAGAGAGAGAGAGAGAGAGAGAGAGGGAAATTCATGTTATAACAAAAAAACCAAATTATTATTAAAACGTATTATTTTTTTATTCCCCAGCCATTCTTTTTGTATTTATTTAATTACTCCGACTTTTACCTGCTGGTACGCCGTCCGGTGTTCCCTGTGAAATGAAAGGTGGCATTCTTTAATTATTTATTTATTTATTCATTTATTCATTCATAACTGACAGCTTCGCGCTCCGTTCGTGTCCGGGCGGAAGAGGTGTTCCAATTCGGCTTAACTGTGACACACGCCCGCCCTCCTCCCCCGGAGCTTCCATTCGGTTAAACTTAGGGGCCGCTTGGCACCGCCCGTGCCCGGGGAAGGTGCTCCTCTTCGGCTTACTGTGACGCGAGCATGCCCGCCTCCTCCGGAGCTTCCATTCGGTTAAACTTAGGGGCCGCTTGGAACCGCCCGTGCCCGGCAAAGGTGCTCCTCTTCGGCTTACTGTGACGCGAGCATGCCCTCCTCCTCCGGAGCGTCCATTTGGTTAAACTTAGGGGCCGCTTGGAACCGCCCGTGCCTGGGGAAGGTGCTCCTCTTCGGCTTACTGTGACGCGAGCATGCCCTCCTCCTCCGGAGCTTCCATTCGGTTAAACTTAGGGGCCGCTTGGCACCGCCCGTGCCCGGGGACGGTGCTCCTCTACGGCTTAACTGCCACGCACGCCGGCCGGAGCCCTGGTACGGTCCGAACCGCGCGAAACGTCGCTACCGATCGTGTCCGGGGGAACGTGCTCTTCTTCGTCCACTCTCCTCTTCGCCCACGCTCTTCTTCGGCGCACGCCGGCCGTCTAACCGCTCCAGCGCCCGTCGTGCCGCTCGGCGAAACTACAATGCCCCCGAATATTTTTTATACCCGCGAAGCACTGAACCCGCGAAAGGTGAACCGCGAAGTAGCGAGGGTTCACTGTATGTATAAGACCAAGACCTACAAAAAAGTCTCTTGGAGCAATGAGCTAGGTTTTACAGGAAGTCGGCCATTTTGAATTTACTTAAAAGGGGCGGGTCACCACAATGGACTTTGTGTAGAAATTATTATTGGGGCCCGAGCAGCGACCGCGGCGAGGTCCCTATTGTTTATGTAGAAATTATTATTAGGGCCCGAGCAGCGACCGCTACGAGGTCCCCATTGTTTTTGTGGAAATTATTATTATTATTATTATTAGGGCCCGAGCAGTGACCGCTGCGAGGTCCCTATTGTTTTTCTAGAAATTGTTATTAGGGCCCGAGCTGCGACGGCTGCGAGGTCCCTATTGTTTTTGTAGAAAATATTATTACTTTTATTATTATTATTATTATTATTATTAGGGCCTGAGCAGCGACCGCTGCGAAGTCCCTGTTGTTTTTGTAGAAATTATTATTATTATTATTTTTCCGATTGTACGATCGCATTTTTGACCCCGAAACATGCACAAAAACTCACCAAACTTGGCAGTCTCATCGGGCATGGCGAGAAATTTGATATTTTAACGTCTAATATGAACAGGAAGTGAGTTATGAATTTTTGAAAGTCCGACTTTTGCCCTTTTTTGCATGTTTACAGGGGTCATTCTTTTGCACCCTGATCCTAAAGGCTTCATCTGATTGCCTTAAAATTCTGTCTGTAGCATCTTAAGACCTGGGACAAACACTGGGGCTAAAATCTTTTGTTTCCGAAATACTATATGACGGGGCGGGGCTTCAAAGTTTTCACTTAAGATTTCCTTCGCCGCAATGGACAAAATGCTTAATAACTCTCCTGCACATGCTGCTAAAAATCCAAAACTTCACATGTACATAAAGAGTCGGTACCTGAAGACATCTATATGTTTATATTCTGTTATACACCTTGCGCCAATCAATATCATTTTTTACATTTTGACGTACTGCACGGTGCCTTTTAACGAATCCGATTGAAAATTGGCTAGAAAAGACTCAAGACATTGATCTTACTCTATCCCTATTTTTGTGACTTTCCTTCGAAGGGCGTGGCTATTGCGGTGCCGCAGAGTCTGATTATTCTCCGTGGCAACAAAAGTTCCTGCAAAATGATTCAGATGATCCATCTTCTCGAAATTTTTCACATTTGAGGATATTCAGGCCCTGAAGACGGCTGCCAACTTATTTTTGATCGCAGTGGTAGCGCCACCAACTGGTTAAAACAAATACAAATTATTTTCGTTGATGTTTTTCTCCGGGCAGGTTCACAAAATCTACCTTATATTTGCTCGGATGAGTGTTTAGGCCTTGAGGATGTCACAATACGAAAGTCTTTCGCCTTCTTCAGAGTGTCACATGATGGTGTCTTGTGGCCCGTCTTTATCAGCTGATGTTCCATGAGGGCGTGACTTACCTGTCACAAGAATGAAGGCAAGTCACGCCCCCCGCTGTCCGTTAACTCCGCCAAGATGCTGGTCCAGGTGGTAGAGAGGATGAAGGCAACCTTGTCTCTGTTCATGGTTTTTATGCCTCGCTTGCAGATCTCAATGGCCTCTCTGATCCAGCGCTGTTGTTTGTTCTCTTCTGTGCGGATGACCCTGCCCTTCTCCCGGTCCATGATGTGGTTTTCCCTTTTGCAGTGGTCAGTGATTGCTGATTTGTAATGTACATGTTGTGCTTGTTCTTTTACTGCTCTGATTTTTCATTTTTTTGACAGGTAAGTCACACCCTCATGGAACATCAGCTGATAAAGACGGGTCTCAAGACACCATCATGCGACACTCTGAAGAAGGCGAAAGACTCGCCGAAACATGTCAGGTAAAAAATTTACCGAAAACATAATTGTCTGCTTTTAATGAATCTGTCAAATATCAATAATAAGAAGACAAAATGAACCTAATACAAATAAATGAATGCTTAATAACTCCCCTGCACATGCTCCTAAAAATCCAAACCTTCACCTGTAAATAAAATGTCCCGACCTGAAGACATCTTAATGTTATTATTTTGTTATACACACAGCGCCGCCAAGTGGAATCAAAAATTTGTTTTTATTTTAATTTTCACGTACTGCAACGTGCCCTTTTGACGAATCCGACTGAAAATTAGTCAGAAAAGACTCAAGACAATGATCTTACTCTCTGCCGAGTTTTGTGACGTTTTGGCAAAAGGCGTGGCTATTACGGTGCTGAAAAGTCCGATTGTACTTTGTGGCAACAAAAGCTCCGGCAACATGACTCAGATGATCCTATCTTCTCGAAGTTGTACACATTTGAGGATACTTCAGCCCTGAAGACATCTACCAACTTATTTTTCATCGTAGTAGTAGCGCCACCAACTGGTAAAAGCTAATACAAGTTATTTTCTTGGATGTTTTTCTCCGTGCAACTCAACAAGGTCGCCCTCATATATGCTCGGAGGACTGTTTCGGCCATGAGGATGTCACAATACGAAATTCATCCTTTTTCGTGAAAAGTTGTGGGAGTGGCATTGCACTGTTCGGCAATAAAACAACGCTGATTATGAGGTTCTAAATATGAACGACAACTCGTGAAACTTTACACACACATCAGGCCGAGCAAATTTATCAATATTTTATACGTTAGTTGTGCAGCTTTTTTGAAATGGCTCGCCATGGCCCTCGAGAAAAGTTAAAAAAAGGTGCTCCTCTACGGCTTAACTGCCACGCACGCCGGCCGGAGCTCTGGTACGGTCCGAACCGCGCGAAACGTCGCCACCGATCGTGTCCGGGGGAACGTGCTCTTCTTCGTCCACTCTTCTCTTCGCCCACGCTCTTCTTCGGCGCAAGCCGGCCGTCTAACCGCTCCAGCGCCCCGTCGTGCCGCTCGGCGAAACTACAATGCCCCCGAATATTTTTTATACCCGCGAAGCACTGAACCCGCGAAAGGTGAACCGCGAAGTAGCGAGGGTTCACTGTATGTATAAGACCAAGACCTACAAAAAAGTCTCTTGGAGCAATGAGCTAGGTTTTACAGGAAGTCGGCCATTTTGAATTTATTAAAAGGGGGCGGGTCACCACAATGGACTTTGTGTAGAAATTATTATTGGGGCCCGAGCAGCGACCGCGGCGAGGTCCCTATTGTTTATGTAGAAATTATTATTAGGGCCCGAGCAGCGACCGCTACGAGGTCCCCATTGTTTTTGTGGAAATTATTATTATTATTATTATTATTAGGGCCCGAGCAGTGACCGCTGCGAGGTCCCTATTGTTTTTCTAGAAATTGTTATTAGGGCCCGAGCTGCGACGGCTGCGAGGTCCCTATTGTTTTTGTAGAAAATATTATTACTTTTATTATTATTATTATTATTATTATTAGGGCCTGAGCAGCGACCGCTGCGAAGTCCCTGTTGTTTTTGTAGAAATTATTATTATTATTATTTTTCCGATTGTTCGATTGCATTTTTGACCCCCGAAACATGCACAAAAACTCACCAAACTTGGCAGTCTCATCGGGCATGGCGAGAAATTTGATATTTTAACGTCTAATATGAACAGGAAGTGAGTTATGAATTTTTGAAAGTCCGACTTTTGCCCTTTTTTGCATGTTTACAGGGGTCATTCTTTTGCACCCTGATCCTAAAGGCTTCATCTGATTGCCTTAAAATTCTGTCTGTAGCATCTTAAGACCTGGGACAAACACTGGGGCTAAAATCTTTTGTTTCCGAAATACTATATGACGGGGGCGGGGCTTCAAAGTTTTCACTTAAGATTTCCTTCGCCGCAATGGACAAAATGCTTAATAACTCTCCTGCACATGCTGCTAAAAATCCAAAACTTCACATATACATAAAGAGTCGGTACCTGAAGACATCTATATGTTTATATTCTGTTATACACCTTGCGTCAATCAATATCATTTTTTACATTTTGACGTACTGCACGGTGCCCTTTTAACGAATCCGATTGAAAATTGGCTAGAAAAGACTCAAGACATTGATCTTACTCTATCCCTATTTTTGTGACTTTCCTTCGAAGGGCGTGGCTATTGCGGTGCCGCAGAGTCTGATTATTCTCCGTGGCAACAAAAGTTCCTGCAAAATGATTCAGATGATCCATCTTCTCGAAATTTTTCACATTTGAGGATATTCAGGCCCTGAAGACGGCTGCCAACTTATTTTTGATCGCAGTGGTAGCGCCACCAACTGGTTAAAACAAATACAAATTATTTTCGTTGATGTTTTTCTCCGGGCAGGTTAACAAAATCTACCTTATATTTGCTCGGATGAGTGTTTAGGCCTTGAGGATGTCACAATACGAAAGTCTTTCGCCTTCTTCAGAGTGTCACATGATGGTGTCTTGTGACCCGTCTTTATCAGCTGATGTTCCATGAGGGCGTGACTTACCTGTCACAAGAATGAAGGCAAGTCACGCCCCCCGCTGTCCGTTCACTCCGCCAAGATGCTGCTCCAGGTGGTAGAGAGGATGAAGGCTCCCTTGTCTCTGTTCATGGTTTTTATGCCTCGCTTGCAGATCTCAATGGCCTCTCTGATCCAGCGCTGTTGTTTGTTCTCTTCGGTGCGGATGACCCTGCCCTTCTCCCGGTCCATGATGTGGTTTTCCCTTTTGCAGTGGTCAGTGATTGCTGATTTGTAATGTTCATGTTGTGCTTGTTCTTTTACTGCTATGATTTTTCATTTTTTTGACAGGTAATTCACACCCTCATGGAACATCAGCTGATAAAGACGGGTCTCAAGACACCATCATGCGACACTCTGAAGAAGGCGAAAGACTCGCCGAAACATGTCAGGTAAAAAATTTACCTAAAACATAATTGTCTGCTTTTAATGAATCTGTCAAATATCAATAATAAGAAGACAAAATGAACCTAATACAAATAAATGAATGCTTAATAACTCCCCTGCACATGCTCCTAAAAATCCAAACCTTCACCTGTAAATAAAATGTCCCGACCTGAAGACATCTTAATGTTATTATTTTGTTATACACACAGCGCCGCCAAGTGGAATAAAAAATTTGTTTTTATTTTAATTTTCACGTACTGCACGGTGCCCTTTTGACGAATCCGACTGAAAATTAGTCAGAAAAGACTCAAGACAATGATCTTACTCTCTGCCGAGTTTTGTGACGTTTTGGCAAAAGGCGTGGCTATTACGGTGCTGAAAAGTCCGATTGTACTTTGTGGCAACAAAAGCTCCGGCAACATGACTGAGATGATCCTATCTTCTCGAAGTTGTACACATTTGAGGATACTTCAACCCTGAAGACATCTACCAACTTATTTTTCATCGTAGTAGTAGCGCCACCAACTGGTAAAAGCTAATACAAGTTATTTTCTTGGATGTTTTTCTCCGTGCAACTCAACAAGGTCGCCCTCATATATGCTCGGAGGACTGTTTCGTCCATGAGGATGTCACAATACGAAATTCATCCTTTTTCGTGAAAAGTTGTGGGAGTGGCATTGCACTGTCCGGCAATAAAACAACGCTGATTATGAGGTTCTAAATATGAACGACAACTCGTGAAACTTGACACACACATCAGGCAGAGCAAATTTATCAATATTTTATACGTTAGTTGTGCAGCTTTTTTTAAATGGCTCGCCATGGCCCTCGAGAAATGTTCAAAAAAGCAGCCCTGGTTGAGTGTTTCACCTCGCTTTTTGTAAATTTTATGGAGTACAGTGAACCCTCGGTTGTCGCGGTTAATGGGGACCGAGACCACCCGCGGAAACTGAAAATCCGCAAAGTAGCGGCGCACCTTCAAAAATGCTTAAAAAAAAATACAATATATATAAAAAATATATATATATATAGATATATATATAGATATATATATAGATATATATATATATATACAGAGAGAGAGAGAGAGTTAAATTCATGTTATAACAAAAAAAACAAATTATTATTAAAACGTATTATTTTTTTATTCCCCAGCCATTCTTTTTGTATTTATTTAATTACTCCGACTATTACCTGCTGGTACGCCGTCCGGTGTGCCCTGTGAAATGAAAGGTGGCATTCTTTATTTATTTATTTATTTATTCATTTATTCATTCATAACTGACAGCTTCGCGCTCCGTTCGTGCCCGGGCGGAAGAGGTGTTCCAATTCGGCTTAACTGTGACACACGCCCGCCCTCCTCCCCCGGAGCTTCCATTCGGTTAAACTTAGGGGCCGCTTGGCACCGCCCGTGCCCGGGGAAGGTGCTCCTCTTCGGCTTACTGTGACGCGAGCATGCCCGCCTCCTCCGGAGCTTCCATTCGGTTAAACTTAGGGGCCGCTTGGAACCGCCCGTGCCCGGCGAAGGTGCTCCTCTTCGGCTTACTGTGACGCGAGCATGCCCTCCTCCTCCGGAGCTTCCATTTGGTTAAACTTAGGGGCCGCTTGGAACCGCCCGTGCCCGGGGAAGGTGCTCCTCTTCGGCTTACTGTGACGCGAGCATGCCCTCCTCCTCCGGAGCTTCCATTCGGTTAAACTTAGGGGCCGCTTGGCACCGCCCGTGCCCGGGGAAGGTGCTCCTCTACGGCTTAACTGCCACGCACGCCGGCCGGAGCTCTGGTACGGTCCGAACCGCGCGAAACGTCGCCACCGATCGTGTCCGGGGGAACGTGCTCTTCTTCGTCCACTCTCCTCTTCGCCCACGCTCTTCTTCGGCGCACGCCGGCCGTCTAACCGCTCCAGCGCCCGTCGTGCCGCTCGGCGAAACTACAATGCCCCCGAATATTTTTTATACCCGCGAAGCACTGAACCCGCGAAAGGTGAACCGCGAAGTAGCGAGGGTTCACTGTATGTATAAGACCAAGACCTACAAAAAAAGTCTCTTGGAGCAATGAGCTAGGTTTTACAGGAAGTCGGCCATTTTGAATTTACTTAAAAGGGGCGGGTCACCACAATGGACTTTGTGTAGAAATTATTATTGGGGCCCGAGCAGCGACCGCGGCGAGGTCCCTATTGTTTATGTAGAAATTATTATTAGGGCCCGAGCAGCGACCGCTACGAGGTCCCCATTGTTTTTGTGGAAATTATTATTATTATTATTATTAGGGCCCGAGCAGTGACCGCTGCGAGGTCCCTATTGTTTTTCTAGAAATTGTTATTAGGGCCCGAGCTGCGACGGCTGCGAGGTCCCTATTGTTTTTGTAGAAAATATTATTACTTTTATTATTATTAATATTATTATTATTATTATTAGGGCCTGAGCAGCGACCGCTGCGAAGTCCCTATTGTTTTTGTTGAAATTATTATTATTATTATTTTTCCGATTGTTCGATCGCATTTTTGACCCCCGAAACATGCACAAAAACTCACCAAACTTGGCAGTCTCATCGGGCATGGCGAAAAATTTGATATTTTAACGTCTAATATGAACAGGAAGTGAGTTATGAATTTTTGAAAGTCCGACTTTTGCCCTTTTTTGCATGTTTACATGGGTCATTCTTTTGCACCCTGATCCTAAAGGCTTCATCTGATTGCCTTAAAATTCTGTCTGTAGCATCTTAAGACCTGGGACAAACACTGGGGCTAAAATCTTTTGTTTCCGAAATACTATATGACGGGGGCGGGGCTTCGAAGTTTTCACTTAAGATTTCCTTCGCCGCAATGGACAAAATGCTTAATAACTCTCATGCACATGCTGCTAAAAATCCAAAACTTCACATGTACATAAAGAGTCGGTACCTGAAGACATCTATATGTTTATATTCTGTTATACACCTTGCGCCAATCAATATCATTTTTTACATTTTGACGTACTGCACGGTGCCCTTTTAACGAATCCGATTGAAAATTGGCTAGAAAAGACTCAAGACATTGATCTTACGCTATCCCTATTTTTGTGACTTTCCTTCGAAGGGCGTGGCTATTGCGGTGCCGCAGAGTCTGATTATTCTCCGTGGCAACAAAAGTTCCTGCAAAATGATTCAGATGATCCATCTTCTCGAAATTTTTCACATTTGAGGATATTCAGGCCCTGAAGACGGCTGCCAACTTATTTTTGATCGCAGTGGTAGCGCCACCAACTGGTTAAAACAAATACAAATTATTTTCGTTGATGTTTTTCTCCGGGCAGGTTCACAAAATCTACCTTATATTTGCTCGGATGAGTGTTTAGGCCTTGAGGATGTCACAATACGAAAGTCTTTCGCCTTCTTCAGAGTGTCACATGATGGTGTATTGTGACCCGTCTTTATCAGCTGATGTTCAATGAGGCGTGACTTACCTGTCACAAGAATGAAGGCAAGTCACACCCCCCGCTGTCCGTTCACTCCGCCAAGATGCTGCTCCAGGTGGTAGAGAGGATGAAGGCTCCCTTGTCTCTGTTCATGGTTTTTATGCCTCGCTTGCAGATCTCAATGGCCTCTCTGATCCAGCGCTGTTGTTTGTTCTCTTCGGTGCGGATGACCCTGCCCTTCTCCCGGTCCATGATGTGGTTTTCCCTTTTGCAGTGGTCAGTGATTGCTGATTTGTAATGTTCATGTTGTGCTTATTCTTTTACTGCTCTGATTTTTAATTTTTTTGACAGGTAAGTCACACCCTCATGGAACATCAGCTGATAAAGACGGGTCTCAAGACACCATCATGCGACACTCTGAAGAAGGCGAAAGACTCGCCGAAACATGTCAGGTAAAAAATTTACCTAAAACATAATTGTCTGCTTTTAATGAATCAGTCAAATATCAATAATAAGAAGACAAAATGAACCTAATACAAATAAATGAATGCTTAATAACTCCCCTGCACATGCTCCTAAAAATCCAAACCTTCACCTGTAAATAAAATGTCCCGACCTGAAGACATCTTAATGTTATTATTTTGTTATACACACAGCGCCGCCAAGTGGAATCAAAAATTTGTTTTTATTTTAATTTTCACGTACTGCACGGTGCCCTTTTGACGAATCCGACTGAAAATTAGTCAGAAAAGACTCAAGACAATGATCTTACTCTCTGCCGAGTTTGTGACGTTTTGGCAAAAGGCGTGGCTATTACGGTGCTGAAAAGTCCGATTGTACTTTGTGGCAACAAAAGCTCCGGCAACATGACTTAGATGATCCTATCTTCTCGAAGTTGTACACATTTGAGGATACTTCAGCCCTGAAGACATCTACCAACTTATTTTTCATCGTAGTAGTAGCGCCACCAACTGGTAAAAGCTAATACAAGTTATTTTCTTGGATGTTTTTCTCCGTGCAACTCAACAAGGTCGCCCTCATATATGCTCGGAGGACTGTTTTGGCCATGAGGATGTCACAATACGAAATTCATCCTTTTTCGTGAAAAGTTGTGGGAGTGGCATTGCACGGTTCGGCAATAAAACAACGCTGATTATGAGGTTCTAAATATGAACGACAACTCGTGAAACTTGACACACACATCAGGCAGAGCAAATTTATCAATATTTTATACGTTAGTTGTGCAGCTTTTTTTAAATGGCTCGCCATGGCCCTCGAGAAATGTTCAAAAAAGCAGCCCTGGTTGAGTGTTTCACCTCGCTTTTTGTAAATTTTATGGAGTACAGTGAACCCTCGGTTATCGCGGTTAATGGGGACCGAGACCACCCGCGAAAACTGAAAATCCGCGAAGTAGCGGCGCACCTTCAAAAATGCTTAAAAAAAATACACAATATATATAATAAATATATAAATATTTATATTTATATATATATATATATATACGGGGAGAGAGAGAGAGAGAGAGAGTGAAATTCATGTTATAACAAAAAAACCAAATTATTATTAAAACTTATTATTTTTTTATTCCCCAGCCATTCTTTTTGTATTTATTTAATTACTCCGACTTTAACCTGATGGTACGCCGTCCGGTGTGCCCTGTGAAAAAAAGGTGGCATTCTTTATTTATTTATTCTTTCATAACGGACAGCCTCGCGCTCCGCTCGTGCCCGGGCGGAAGAGGTGCTCCAATTCGGCTTAACTGTGACACACGCCCGACCTCCTCCCCCGGAACTTCCATTCGGTTAAACTTAGGGGCCGCTTGGCACCGCCCGTGCCCGGGGAAGGTGCTCCTCTTCGGCTTACTGTGACGCGAGCATGCCCTCCTCCTCCGGAGCTTCCATTCAGTTAAACGTAGGGGCCGCTTGGAACCGCCCGTGCCCGGGGAAGGTGCTCCTCTTCGGCTTACTGTGACGCGAGCATGCCCTCCTCCTCCGGAGCTTCCATTCGGTTAAACTTAGGGGCCGCTTGGAACCGCCCGTGCCAGGGGAAGGTGCTCCTCTTCGGCTTACTGTGACGCGAGCATGCCCTCCTCCTCCGGAGCTTCCATTTGGTTAAACTTAGGGGCCGCTTGGCACCGCCCGTGCCCGGGGAAGTGTTAAAGAAATTTAAGTTTGTATGTTCATCTGTTAGTTTTGTTGTTTAGTTTGTCATCTTAGCAAGTTTCAAACTATAACTAATCTTACAGGCCCCCTTTGTTGCACATGCATTCGTATCTTTCTGGCCTCTAATTAAACTTTCGACAGCTACGGGTGCCAGGTACGGCCTCATCGCGAATGTGACTCCCCAACGCCAGAACCCTTTTCTGTAAACACCTCCCTTGGGGTGTTGATGACCTCTTTAACCCTTCGTAGATAATGTTGGGGCCCGAGGCCTCTTAAGGCTGTAACTTATGCATTTAGGGAGGTCCAACACAAGGCTTGGTATTTCTAAAGCAACAATATCGTCATGGCCATAAAATAAGTTCAACATGTTAAGCCTTGTGAAAATACACTACACAGGTCAAATGAAGTTCAGAGTGAACATGCTCCCTTTTGCTGTTAGAATAAGCAGAAGTATGAACAAAAGGTGTCTTGTAAGCTGAAACCGTTAGAATAGGCAGGAAGAGGGTGGGCAAGTGGGATGGAGTCAAATGTCAAGTTTTCCATTCTGTATGTATTGCATATTCAAATTGCTTATGCTGATGCAAATAAAAACCATGTGTGCAGTCGAACACGCTGGCTTCGCCTCGGAGTTCGAGGGCTGCCCCGCGCGGAAATGACAGACAATCTTGGCTGGTTGATTCATTTGTTCAGGCTTGTTTTGATAGAAACATCCTTAACATTACTTGGTCCTTCGAATGCCGGATGAAAACGTGTGATCTGCGGTGGACGATTGACGACGACTGAAAACGGCGCCATCGTGAAAAGTCCTCTCTTCCAGGAGGCCGGTCCTCGGCCATCCTCCACCGGAGAGAACACAGACTTCATCCATGAACCGCGAGTGTCTCGACCAGCGGAGAGATTGTCACAGGTCAGTGGTTGTATACAACAGATAGTAAAAAACTTTTTTGGGTTTTTGAAGGATAGTAGGGTTTCAGGGAGTTCCTTTACCCGAAGAGATAGTACATCTTAGCTTAGCTATTTTCTGGAAGAAATACAGATTTAACTTTGCTATTTTGGAAGACTTGTTGGAAGACTCGGACAGTACAGAATTAACTGTTGTTTATTCTGGAAGGCAGATTAAGGCATTCCTTGTCTGGTAGAGAGTACAAGTGTAGTTGATTATATCTGCTCGGATAGTACAGAATTAACTGTTGTTTTTTCTGGAAGACAGATTTAGGGGTCCTTATTTCTGGTAGAGTACAGATGTAATTATTACTATATTTGGAAGTGATAGTACAACGTTTGTTATTTATAGAAGACGAAAATAGTTTATCTATTTTCACAGACACAGAACTGATCAATCTGTGAGTGTGTATGTGTATTGTATGAATGTCCAACGTTTGAGAAATCTAAAACTGACCGAGGGTTGTGAGTAAAAACACCCAGGAATACCCGCTCCAAATTGGGAGTAGAAGCTTGGTATTCAACCCAAATTCAGGCAATTTGAATTTTTCTCAACACTGAGGAACCATAACTAGACACCATAACAATTAAGACTGTCAGAAATGGCGGCAGAATTGATGAAGGAAGTTAACTGTCAACTTTCCGAATTTGAAATAAAGGAAAAATGTAGGTTAGTTGAAATTGAAAAATATTGATTAGCTTCTCGTTTGTAGCTGTTCAATGTTGAGAACTGTGTGTGTTGTTTTGTGGGCCCGTGTATATGTCTGAGTCTGACTATGTGTGTGTGTGAGAACAAAGAAGAGAAAGGGTGGGGGTTGAGTCAGTGAGCTGGAGTGTGTGCGATTGGGGATTACTAATACCACTTGGTATTTTATCCCATGTAATACAGTAGGATTATAAACAGCAGACTGTTGTGGATGTAATAGACAAGAAATCTCCACCTGAAAAAGTTGAAGTGAGAATTGCCACAACAGGAAAATTGAGTTGCTGTCCTACTGATGAGAAACCAGTTTTTAGAACACCCTAGGTGTTGACAAACTGGTCCAATTTTCTAAAATTGGGGTATTGGGTAGTATAGTAAAGTCCAGGGAAACTTTGCAGTGTAGAGATTGGAAGTTAATAAGAAAAGAAAAGGAATGTGTAAAGAAAGAAAAAGAATGTGTAGAAAAGGGAAAGGAACAATTAATGTTCCATAGAAAGGATTGATGAAGTCCAAATGATAGGGCAAGTGAGAAAGGTGTCATAGGCAGATTTGCAAGTGGAAAACTGTATAGAGTAACAGAATGAGAACCTATGTGGTTGAGGGATGTAAGACACTGAGTTGGTTGCATGAATTGAAAGAGAGAAGTAGGTGTTATGAAAGATGGAATGAAGGTTTTGAAAGTGAACATGAGGAATCTTTGCAAAAGCATAGGTGTTTCCTGATTTTGAATTTTAAGTGGTGTCAAACCTGAGGTGCGGGGGCAGAATTTGGTTCTCTAACTGAGAGGCAAGGTAGGTTGAGAAGGAAAAGCGTAAGTGAAATAGGATGTGCGGAAAGTTAAGAGGGGGTTGGAGATGACTGAGAGGTAAAGTAGGTTGGGCAGATGCCAGAAGGAAAGCGTAAGTGAATTGGAACGAGCGGAAAGTTTAGGGGGAAGGAGCTGTTGCCATTGGCTTGAGATTGCCTGCTCGTAAATTGGCAGGGAGGAGTGGCCAGTAAACTGGAGCCTTTGGTAGGGGGCGTAACCCCTGGCAGCTTGGTTGCCTGGGGACCGCGTGATTGGCGTATGAACAGTGAGGCCCCCCCCCTCCCTTCTTTTTCTGCTGTGAGCGTCTAGGATAGGCTTGCACACGAGGGCGGCCAAGGAGAAGACGAGTAATTTACATAATGAATGAAGGGTTTGAGAACTTGTTTTAAGGAAGTGTACGATTGGGAAAATGAATGACTAGGCCGGGACCCCAGTGGGGCTTCGGACTGCGAGTTGATGTCCAAACCTCTGGATTCCCCCTCTGACAGTGACAACAGTGAGGACATTGAGGAAGATATTAAACATATGTTTGACCTCGAGAATTACTTAATGCGTCATCAAACTGAACCGATGAGATGCAGCTGTTAAAAAAGGAAGTCACATATTTAGGCCGCATTTTGACTGAAAAGGGGCGCATTTTTGGTGACAAGCAAAAAGAAGGCGTTGCCCGAGCCCTAAAACCAATAACAAAGAAGTAAATGATGTCCCTTATAGGTGTACGCAATTATTGCCAGGCATGGATTGCAAAGTACTTAGAAATCACACGACTATTGCTGGACATCATTTATGACAAGCCAATGACATTTGAGGAAAAAAAAAATGTTTGAACACTTGAGGTTGACAAGCTTTTGAACTTGTCAAGTGTGAACTCATTGATTAAGATGTATTAGCACTACCAAATTACTATGAGCCATTTGAGCAAACAGTGACTGCAAAAAATGGTTTCATGACCTTGTGTGGCTGCAGACGCGCAGGGCTCATGAAATCACTTGCATATTAGTCACAACAATTGGATCAAGCAGCCTTCACCCACCACATTCACATTGCACGGCGACCTAATTGTCACATTACACTGATAAGGTGCGCTCAGCCCAGCGTCACTTTTTCCCGCACCAGAAGAAGGCACACCACACGACTGTGGAAGCCGAGTCCAAATTACCACCAAACAGCGACCTGACCTCTTGGACACCTTTCTCCCGACTGGAGAGACAGTTTTTTGACGGCCGCAAAGGGGTGGGAATTTTTTTTTTAACAAAGCATTTTGTTTCAAGGGATATTAAAATCTGTATGTGCAGGACAAGCAGCAGAAACTTCTGTGCTGATCCAGAATTGTAAGATGTTTTCTAAAAAACATTTTACAATTTGGACTGACTGCCAAGATATATGTTTATGTGTTCTGTCGACATTGGGCAAACGGCGTTTTAAAAAATCACAAAAGATGAAAGAAAAGTTGTGCATAAAGCACGTCTAAATAAGTATTTGTAAATGCAAAATTTTCTGAACAGAAAATGAAACGATTACAATTGAATACTGCCTCGCTGACAATGCAGCAAGGGGTAATGCACACACACACACACACACACACACGCAGCAAATCAACTTGACAATTTGATCTCACGCCAGGGAAAAATACACCACTAATTGAATGCACACATTGGGAGAAAAAAGGTGCAAACATTGCTGAGGAGTAGAGGAGTAACATGAGTGACACGTGTGTGTCAACAGGGGGAAGTATGATATGAAATTGTTCCCACCTATAGACTTTTCAACAAAAAACTTTTTTTTAGACAAAGTGTTAGTTGTTTGGGTTGCAATATTGTTTGGTTATAATTAATGTGTTTTCAAAATGGATTACGTTGTTTCCAACAACACATGATGATGTTAAAACAGTTGGAAAAAGTGTTGTGTAATCGAATTATCCTGACATTTGGAATTTCAAGAGTGATTTAAAGTGAAAATGATGCATTTTGTGAATAATGTTTGTAACAAGTGGGACAGTTGTTGCAAAATTGACTCAAAGCGTCATTTTGCATACAGTCTGCAGGACTTGTGGAACGCACGAATGGAACTGACTTATCAAGACAAAGAGAAAAAAAAAAGAGACAATGGCCAGACTGTGTTTCAATCACAGCAATGAGGATAGTGCCAGCCGAAGGAAGGACACTATCCCCTTTTTATCCTATATGGCCTCACACATAGACTCTCAGGTTCATCAGAACCACCAGCAACTGGCACATCTGTCCCAGTCCACATGAAAGACATGTTTGACCACAATTACTGGCCAGTGTGTTTTGATCCACAGATAAACCACGTCCATGTGGGAGACCAACTCTTCCTCAAGGTGCTGAAACGACCTCGTTGGGACAGTGAACGCTGGGACGGCCCTCATCAGGTGATTGCAGTGACCCCGACGGCAGCAAAGGTCGAGGGGCGTGGCGGCTGGAACCATCAGTCGCAGTGCAAGCTTCTCCGGTCCCTGCTGAAGGCTGAGCGACGCAAGTCCCTTGGAGAGGATCTCCACCACGTACACTCCAATGTACCAACAAAAGACCACAGTTGGAAAGAGGGTTTTCCGTGGCAAACACACCCCTCTCGGAAGGATGGAGCAAGCCGCCGAACAGCAACTGGGCACTGCCCTGTCGACCAGATGCATCATCTACTTCCTTGCAGGGCTGTGCCTGGTCAGCGCACAACCTCGAGACCAGGACAACGTCAAACGCAGACGAGTTGCACAGGCGCAGACTGCTGACTACACGCACATCAAATAAAACCTGCAGCCTCTGAAAAAACGCTCAAGGTCACTGATTCATGTAACTTGCATCACAGAAAAGAGTTGCAGTTGTGAATGTTTGATGTTCCGGGTTTATTTTGTACATACATGTATTGGACCAAAAACTGCATTAGCTTTGCTTTATTATCTTTTAATTGTTATTATTTTTTTGGGCTTCTCGTTCGGGGCATGGGTTTCTACCCTTTTCTCCAAGAATTTTTGAGTTTTTGGGTAGTTTTTCTCCCCCCTCAAGCGACAGCCTTTGATGATGAGATTTGAAACTTGATAAACAGGAGGGATATGTTAAAGAAATTTAAGTTTGTATGTTCATCTGTTAGTTTTGTTGTTTAGTTTGTCATCTTAGCAAGTTTCAAACTATAACTAATCTTACAGGCCCCCTTTGTTGCACATGCATTCGTATCTTTCTGGCCTCTAATTAAACTTTCGACAGCTACGGGTGCCAGGTACGGCCTCCTCGCGAATGTGACTCCCCAACGCCAGAACCCTTTTCTGTAAACACCTCCCTTGGGGTGTTGATGACCTCTTTAACCCTTCGTAGATAATGTTGGGGCCCGAGGCCTCTTAAGGCTGTAACTTCTGCATTTAGGGAGGTCCAACACAAGGCTTGGTATTTCTAAAGCAACAATATCGTCATGGCCATAAAATAAGTTCAACACGTTAAGCCTTGTGAAAATACACTACACAGGTCAAATGAAGTTCAGAGTGAACTTTTGCTGTTAGAATAAGCAGAAGTATGAACAAAAGGTGTCTTGTAAGCTGAAACCGTTAGAATAGGCAGGAAGAGGGTGGGCAAGTGGGATGGAGTCAAATGTCAAGTTTTCCATTCTGTATGTATTGCATATTCAAATTGCTTATGCTGATGCAAATAAAAACCATGTGTGCAGTCGAACACGCTGGCTTCGCCTCGGAGTTCGAGGGCTGCCCCACGCGTAAATGACAGACAATCTTGGCTGGTTGATTCATTTGTTCAGGCTTGTTTTGATAGAAACATCCTTAACAGGAAGGTGCTCCTCTACGGCTTAACTGCCACGCACGCCGGCCGGAGCTCTGGTACGGTCCGAACCGCGCGAAACGTCGCCACCGATCGTGTCCGGGGGAACGTGCTCTTCTTCGTCCACTCTCCTCTTCGCCCACGCTCTTCTTCGGCGCACGCCGGCCGTCTAACCGCTCCAGCGCCCTGTCGTGCCGCTCGGCGAAACTACAATGCCCCCGAATATTTTTTAGACCCGCGAAGCACTGAACCCACGAAAGGTGAACCGCGAAGTAGCGAGGGTTCACTGTATGTATAAGACCAAGACCTACAAAAAAGTCTCTTGGAGCAATGAGCTAGGTTTTACAGGAAGTCGGCCACTTTGAATTTACTTAAAAGGGGGCGGGTCACCACAATGGACTTTGTGTAGAAATTATTATTGGGGCCCGAGCAGCGACCGCGGCAAGGTCCCTATTGTTTTTGTAGAAATTATTATTAGGGCCCGAGCAGCGACCGCTACGAGGTCCCCATTGTTTTTGTGGAAATCATTATTATTTTTATTATTATTATTAGGGCCCGAGCAGTGGCCGCTGCGATGTCCCTATAGTTTTTCTAGAAATTGTTATTAGGGCCCGAGCTGCGACGGCGGCAAGGTCCCTATTGTTTTTGTAGAAATTATTATTAGGGCCCGAGCAGCGACCGCTACGAGGTCCCCATTAACCGCGATAACCGAGGGTTCACTGTATTACTCTTACTCGATCTTGGCGCCGCTTTTGACACTTGATCATAACATATTATTAAAACGCCTTGAAACTTGTGTTGGCATTTCAGGTTCAGCGCTTTCTTGGATTAATTCGTATCTGTCGGAGACGACGCACCGTGTAATTCATGGCAATGCGTCTTCTGATCTTTGTAAGATCACACGCGGAGTTCCGCAGGGATTGGTACTAGATGCTACCGCTTGGTGATATTATACGGAAATATCACATTAGTTTTCATTGTTATGCTGATGATACGCAATTATACATGCCGTTGGATATAACGAATCCGTGTGATTGCTATAAATTAGAGGCATGCCTTGCCGAAATTAAACTATGAATGTCTTTCAATTTTTTGCGTCTTAACTCAGATAAAACCGAGATGCTGATCATTGGACCAGCGCGTCATCTGTACCTTTTTCAAAGACACCACTATGAGTATCGATAAATTGCCCAAAAGGATTCAACAAAAAATCTCGGTCTTATATTTGACACAACTATGTCGTTTCAAATCTTAAATCTTAATCCATGCGTTTGTTACGTCTCGCCTCGACTATTGTAACGTTTTGCTCTCGGGTCTCCCCATGTCTAGTATTAAAAGTTAGTTCAAAATGCAGCAGCTAGACTCTTGACTAGAACGAGAAAGTTTGATCATATTACCCCGATACTTGCCAATTTGAATTGGCTTCCGGTCCACTTGAGATGTGATTTTAAAGTTCTGCTACTTGCCTATAAAATATTGCATGGCTTAGCACCTTCCTATCTCGTTGACCTCGTGGTACCATATGTTCCGTCCCGAAACCTTCGCTCACAAAATGCTGGTCTTTTAGTGATCCCGCGAGCCAAAAAGAAGTCCACAGGTTCTAGAGCGTTCTCTATTCGGGCACCAATGCTTTGGAATGTACTACCCTCAGGTATTAGAGGCGCCACCTCAGTAGAAATGTTCAAAACACTATTAAAGACGCATTTATACTCTTGTGCATTTAGTTGAACTATTTGTTGGCCTGTTTACTGCCGCTTTTTCTCTTATCTTCTCTTTTCTGCCCCCTTTTCCCCGGCTGGGGGATTAGGTGACGGTGACCCACTAGGAAATTTAAGGCATTGACAAACTGGGCATGCACCTGTTCCAGTGATGTCGTCTTCCTGCAGCGCGACATTTATTTATATACTTTAGCATCTAATTTAATTATTTGTTGGCCTGTTTACTGCCGCTTCTCCTCTTTTCTGCCCCCTCTTCCCCTGCTTGGGAATTAGGTGATGGTGACCTGCTATGAAGATTACGGCACTGACCAACCGGGGAGGGACCTTCTCTGCCGAAGTCGTCTTCATGCAGCACCTCTTCTGATTTCCCTATATTTCAGCACTTCGTTGAACTACTTGTTGGCCTGTTTACTATTTCTGTTCTTTTTTTTCTGTTCCCAATTCCACGGCTTGGGAATTAGGTGATGGTGATTCACTTGGAAGTGGCTGTTCTGAATTTACCCCAAACTGACTATTTCAAGATCAAAGGCTCAACCTCGGATATGCTGCCATGGCGATTACGGTCCTGGATGAGGACCCACTCCACTAAAGTCATCTTCCTGCAGCACTTCATTTAATTGACTCTCACATTATCTCATCTAACATTGTATAGCATCATTGTATGTGTCAAATGTTGCCCACTTGGCATCCAAAGCAGCCTGGTCATCCTGGAAGGGGGTTTCCCCCCCATCTGTGGTCCCTTCTCAAGTTTTCTCACTTTTCCCCCAATGGGGTTTTGAGTTTTTCCTTGCCCTCCTGGGGGTTAAGATCAGTGGATGTTGATTGTGGTTATGTAAAGCCCTTTGAGACTGTCTGTGATTAAGGGCTATACACATAAAATTGACTTGACTCGACTTGGACCAGAATAGAAGTGGATGAGGGAAAAAGGGAGGGGCGGTGTTGACTGATATTGTGCAGATGGAAGTAGGCTGACCGGGTTGTGTTATTATGCTTATGGAAAGATAGAGTGCTGTCAAGGATGACACCCAGACTCTTGACCTGAGGGGATGGGAAAACAATGGAGGGGCCAACAGGAATGGGAAAACTGCCAACTTTGGATTGTATTGATTTTGTACTGAAAAGAATAACTTCTGTTTTGTCGCTGTTAAGCCTCATGAAATTATTAGAAAACCAGTCATTGATTTCAGATAGACAGGAGGTGACGGAGGTGGGAGGGAGTGATATGCTGGGTTTGCAGGAGAACTAGAGCTGGGTGTCATCCGCGAAGCAATGGAAAGCGATATTGAATTTTCGGAAAATGCTGCCAAGGGGAAGGAGGTATATGATAAATAATAGGGGGGCCAGGACCGAGCCTTGGGGCAAACCTGAGGTGACTGGGAGGGACTTTGATGAGAAATATTTAAGCTGGATGAACTGAGTGCGGTCTTTGAAGTATGAATGGAACCAGTTGAGGGCGGTGTGGGTGATGCCGATGGAAGAAAGTCTTTTGAGAAGGATGGTGTGTGAGATGGTGTCAAAGGCCGCAGTCAGGTTAAGAAGGATGACAATGGAGAATGAATCTGAGTCAGCTGCAATGAGGAGAGCAGAGGTGACCTTGAGTAGAGTTGATTCAGTGCTGTGAAGTGCACGGAAACCGGACTGAAAGGGTTATTGCAGGTGAGATGAGAGTGGAGTTGAGTGGCGACTACATTATCTAGGACTTTTGAAATGAATGGTAGGTAGGAAATAGGGCGGAGGTTCAGGAAATAGTACTGAGCGGCTTTTTCTTAATCTCATGAGAAAATGTACTTGGGCAAGCACAGTCGAAAAGAGTCGTGCGTTATCTCAGCCCAGCCTCACATTCTTCCCCCGGCACGGGTCTACGTCCAAGGGAAGGTCCTCTCCAGATTAATCATTGTCTGGATGGTTGATTCCCAGCTGGTCCCCAAGACTGGTATTCCACGGCTGGCCTTCTCCGGCGGGCAGTCTCTCCGTCTCTCCTGCTGGTATTCCCCTGTAATCTTGTCAGTGTGCATGTATGTGTGCTCCAAAATCAAATTATGTCTTTCAGAATGTGTTTTTGCAATGGCGTCCCCTTGAACCCTCCAATCAATCAATCAAATTTTATTTATAAGAGCACTTTTCATACATAAAATGCGGCTCAAAGTGCTGTACAATAAAAACATCCAAATTACAACGAAAAACTAAAACCCATTCCACCCACTCAACATAAACACAAGACACATCCACATACACGCCTGAACTCGCACACACACAGAACACTCGCATTCACACAACTTAATAAACCATCTTAGTAGAAAGACAGGGTAAGGCACAGAGAAACCATATGAGAAAATGTACCCAGGGTAGGTCATCCGCGCTGAGAGGGATGACGGCTCACGCCCACAGGGAGCTGCGCCAACACACAGACCCCTAGCCCAGACTGACCGGGGTAGACCCTACACATAGTGCAGAGGGCCCCGGTCCGCCGGGCCTAAGGAGCCTCCGGGATGAAGCCCCCTGTGAGAAGGCCAGCCACACCTCCCAGCGCGGAGGCCCCCCTTGAGGAAACACTGGAGCTAAAATATATAAAAGAAAATGATAATGCTAAACAAAAAAGAAGCTAAAAATTAAAGGACAATAATATAAAAAGACGAAGCTAAAATATATAAGAAAAATTATGATACTAAAAGACAGAGAAGAAGCTAAAAATTAAAAGACAATAATATAAAACGACGCAGCTAAAATATATAAGAAAAATGATGATACTAAAAGACAAAGAAGCTAAAAAAAATTAAAGACAATGATAATATATAAAATGACAATCCTGAATTAAAAGACTAAGATAAATTATTTAAAAGCCAAACAAAAAAGGTGAGTCTTGAGCAGGGGTGGGCAATTATTTTTTCCATGGGGCCACATAAGAAACATTAAATATTGTGGAGGGCCGGGCCAAAAGGCTGAACTCAATTCTGCATAATATTAATTGTATTTCTTTTTTAAAAAGCAGTAAATAGCACTGTTTTGACAAGCTGGCATTAAAGTTAAGCAATGAAACTAAATACCAAATAAACTGAAAAAATGAGGTTGCCTTACAAAAATGTATTCATTCAAATTTCTCAACACAATGGTAGACAAAATATTAACATTTTTTACTATTTGTGACTCATATTAGTAAACATATTCTGTCACATTCACTTCAAAACACATTTTGAGTTCCATATACTGTTGGATAGTTGTGTAAAGGTTCTGAGCATTTTAAAGACATCACAATATTGTCTTTTTGCACCAAACATTAAGCATGATACAACATATTGACTGTCACTGAACTGTGATTTTGAGAAAAAGTGTCCCAGTTCATTGTTATCTGGTGCCGTTTTTATATTTCTCTGCATGTTTCGTCTGGTAATGCCGACTCAAATTGTAGTCCTTCAACACGGCGATCTGCTCCCCGCAAACTAAACACACAGCTTTACCTCTAACTTCAGTAAATAAATACTTCGCTGTCCAATTTTTGTTGAAAATTCTACATTCGGCATCTACCTTTCTTTTTGTAGCCTGAGCGGACATTTTTGAGGACGAACGTTGTCTTGTTGTGATTCAATCGCGCGCATGTCTTGATAAACGCATTACGTCATTATGTGCGACGCACATTGTGCGGGAATAAAAAAAAAAAACAATTTCAGAATAAAAGCAGTGCAGCTTTCGCCCATGAATGAGGTGAAATTAAAAAGTATGTTTATTTTGAAATTTCCAATTAACCTTACACTCGCGGTCAGAGTCAACCAAAGGTATGTGGCCCGGGCCATACAATGCCCAGGTCTGTCAAACGGGCCAGTCAGTGCCACCCGGCGGGCCGGATGTGGCCCGCGGGCCGTGCAATGCCCAGGTCTGGTCTTGAGCCTCCTTTTAAAAATATCAACAGTCTCTGCGGACCTGATGTCCTCCGGCAGGCTATTCCATAGACGAGGACCAGAATGGCTGAATGCAGCCTCGCCATGTGTTCCAGTCCTCACCCGAGGAATAATTAACAGGCCGGTGCCAGAGGACCTCAGGGTCCGCGAGGATGGCCCAAGACCGTTAAGGCATTTAAAAACTAATTGAAGAACCTTAAAATCAATCCTGAAACACACGGGGAGCCAATGCAGCGATTTTAAAACTAAATCCAGTGCCCAATTTGGTATGTTTGCATCTCTATGTCCTATGTGGAGAATGTGCTTTGTCATATTTGTCCATGAAGTGCTGTCTGGCTTGTCATCAGTTTGTAATGTGCAGACTGAATATGTATGATGTGAATGTGAGTGTAGGTCATGAAAATACTATGTTCACACATTTATAAACTAAGTAATATAACTTTAGCATGTGAAAATAATATCATAAATCAGTAAAGACCATGACTACAATCAGTCATTCCTATGCGTAGTAGAATTAGAATTAGAATTAGAAATCCCTTTATTGTCATTGTACTCAAGTGTGCAACGAGATTAGAAGGCTCCCCTCTCCAGTGCAATACAACAATAAGACAGACAAATATATAAATTAGATTAATAAATAAGAGAGTGCAATGGAATTTAGTACAGAATAGGGTATATAAAAACACATCACGATGCTGTTCTGCAAGGTAAGGGTGTTCTCGTGTGTGTGTGAGAGTTCAGAATGGAGATGGCTCTCGGAAAGCAACTGTTTCTCAGTCTATTGGTCCTCGATTTGATGCATCTGTAGCGCCTGCCAGAGGGCAACAGGTCGAACAGGTGTGAGTTTGGGTGGGTATTGTCTTTGACGATGTTGAGAGCCCTTCTGAGGCACCGGGCGGTGTAGATGTCCGACAGTGAGGGGAGAGGGCAGCCAATAATCCTTTGCGCTGTTTTTACTGTCCTCTGGAGCCTCACTCTGTCGGCCTCAGTGCAGCCGCTGTACCAGGTGGAGACACAGTACGTCAACAGGCTCTCAATGGACGAGTGGTAGAAGGCTAGCAGCAGCTTCCTGTCCAGGTTGAATTTCCTGAGGACTCTCAGGAAGTGCAGACGCTGGTGGACCTTCTTTACCACTGCTGTGGTGTTGTGAGTCCAAGAAAGGTCGTCGGAGATCTGTACTCCCAGGAACTTGAACGTGTAGACCCTCTCCACACACACGCCTTCGATGCAGAGGGGGGGCGGCACCGTCTTGTTCCTCCTGAAGTCGACGACAATCTCCTTTGTTTTTGCAGTGTTAAGGTGCAGTCTGTTGTCCTTGCACCAAGCTGTCAGTCTCTTTACCTCCTCTCTGTAGGCTGTCTCGTCACCTTCCGAGATCAGACCGACCAATGTCGCGTCGTCAGCAAACTTGACGATGGTGTTGTTGCCATGGGCCGGGCTGCAGTCGTAGGTGTAGAGGGCGTATAGGAGAGGGCTCAGCACGCATCCTTGAGGGGAACCGGTGCTCAGCATGCAGGTGGAGGACGTGTAGGGGCCGAGCAACACAGTCTGGGGTCTGTTGGTCAGAAAGTCCTTAATCCAGATGCGTGTGAGGGCAGGGAGGCCGAGAATGTCAAGTTTGGCGACGTGGATGTCTGGGATGATTGTGTTGAATGCCAAGCTGTAGTCCACAAAGAGCATCCTTGCATAGCTCTGCTGTTGTTCCAGGTGGCCCAGCACAACATGCAGAGCAGTGTTGATGGCGTCCTCAGTGGATCTGTTAGCCCAGTATGCAAACTGGTAGGGGTCCAGAGTGGGAGGAAGGCAGTCCCTGATGTGCTGGAGAACCAGCCTCTCGAAGCACTTCATGATGACTGGTGTGAGAGCAACAGGACGGTAGTCATTCAGGTGGACGGCTGGTGACTTTTTGGGGACAGGAATAATGGTGGAAGTTTTCAAGCAGGAGGGGATGACTGCTTGAGCCAGGGAGCGGTTGAAGATCCTGCAGAATACATGTGACAGTTGGTGGGCACATGTTTTGAGGACCTTGCCTGGTATTCCGTCGGGTCCAGTAGCTTTCCTGGGGTTAACAGCCAGGAGCGCGCGCCTCACATCGTGTTCCTCTACGGTGAGTGTGGGGGAGTTGGAGCATGAAGTGCGGGGGTGTGACGGTTGGGGCGAGTCAAAGCGAGCAAAGAAGCAGTTAAGCTCCTCTGCCAGCGATGCACTCGGGTCTGCAGAGGTCGTGCTGCTGCCACGGAAGTTGGTGATGCTCCGTAGACCCTGCCACACCTCCCGTGGTCTGTTACTGGCAAGGTGGGCCTCCAGCCTCCCCTTGTAGGTTGCCTTGGCTAGCTTGATGCCTTTGCTCAGGTCAGCACGAGCCACCCTGTACTGGGCTTTGTCGCCTGACCTGAAGGCAGCGTCACGGGCCTTGAGGAGAGAGCGAACCCTGCTGGACATCCAGGGCTTCGCATTTGGGAAGGTCCGTATAGTCCTGTGTAGGGACACAGTTTCCATGCAGAACTTGATGTAGTCCACTACACAATGTGTGTAGACATCAAGGTCCTGATGATCAAAGAGGCCCCAGTTTGTGTCTTGAAAGCAGTCCTGTAATTCACTCATGGCGCCGTCACGCCAGGTTTTCACAGTCTTTGTGGTGGGCCTGAATCTGCGCCTGAGAGGGATGTATGCAGGTGCGAGCTGCAAGGACAGGTGGTCTGACTGGCCGAGGGGGGCGAGTGGGAGGGCCCTGTATGCGTGCTTGATGTTCGAGTACACATGGTCGAGAGTGTTGTCTCCCCTCGTTGGGCACTTGACATGCTGGTGAAACTCTGGGAGTACAGTCTTTAAATTGGCCTTATTAAAGTCTCCCGCTACTACGTGAACGCCATCAGGGTGGGCCCGCTGATGTTTATTGATGACGCACGCGAGTAGCGAGAGCGCCGTGCTAGTGCTAGCGTCGGGAGGGATGTAAACAGCTGTGACAATCACGACCGTTAGCTCCCTCGGGAGAAAATAAGGCCGGCATTTAACGGACATGAACTCGATGTCGGGGGAAGAGTGCTTCTCGACGATCGTGCTATCGCCGCACCAGTTCTCATGCACGTAAACACAGAGCCACCCCGCCCCGTCTCTTACCGGTGTCCCTTGTCCGATCCACGCGATGTAGCGAGCGCCCGGCCAGCTGGATGCTAGCATCGGGGACGTCTGCGTGCAGCCAGGATTCCGTGACGACGATCACACTGCTGTCTCGCACATAGCGGTTTCCCAGGATTTGTAATCCCAGGTCGTCGATTTTGTGGACCACGGATCTGGCGTTGGTGAGGTACAGACTCGGCAGTGGTTGCCTATGGGGCTGCCGTCGCAGCCGTTGCAAGACACCGGACCTGCAGCCCCGCTTCTGCTTCCTCTCTCTGCGTCGCCTGCGCCGCCTCCCGGTCCCGATGACAAGCCACGGTGAGCCGGGCAGCCTCGCGAGTTCGTCCGGAATTTTGCGATCATAGCATATTCAGTAAATATAAACCTGCTAAATTAAATAATTGACATTCTGTCCCATAAATGTTTAAAATGCCGGTAATTGCCATACAATCCTTCAAGGGTCGACGAGCGATGTTCGGGAGGAGGAGCAGTGGTGGTGGTGCGTTTCCCTCGGGCATGTGTCGGTAAATCCAGCGGAGTTCAGCGGCAGTGGATTGAAGTTGTCCTGACACAGGTTGATGACATGACAGGAACAGGCAGAAGTGCGAGAAGCAGACTGGCCTGCGGGTCCACATGGCAGACAGGTGCTAACTTTGATAGGTAAGCTAAACTTTAGCCACAGTAGACGCGTCAGCGACTATGCAATCGGTGGGTGGCATTCATGAGAATCGGGATCGCTCAACATACAGATAATAATAAATAAAATCGCTGTAACTGGAGGGATTGTAAACTGCTAAAGCAGGTACAACAAGCGGATCCAAAAAATTTCTGAGAGTTACCGGTGAGCAGTGGCAGCCAAACGTGCCAGCGTCCACTCAACCGGGAGTTGATTCAATATTCACAATATTTTATTATTTTGTCATACAGTTGTTTAAAAATGGCTCGCTATCGCCCCCTAGAAAAAAAAACAACAAAAAAAAACAGCCCCATATCTCTGTTTCACCAAACTGAAAATTTGATGTGTACAAAGCCAAGACCTAATAAAAAGTCTCATGGAGCCGTATGCTAAATTGAACAGGAAGTCGGCCATTCTAAATTTATCAGAATCCGAAATCCTTTTATTGTCATTGTACAGTGTGCAACAAGATTAGGGAGCTCCCCTCTCCAGTGCAATACAACAATAATTTAATCAAATATATAAATTAGATAAATAAGAGAATAAATATTGTGATGGAAAATAGTATGAAATTGGAGAAATACAACACAATACGTCGCTGTTCAGCAAGGTAAGGGTGGTCGTGTGTGTGTGCATGTGTGTGAGAGTTCAGAATGGTGATGGCTCTCGGAAAGAAAATGTTTTTCAGTCTATTAGTCTTTGATTTGATGCACCTGTAGTGCCTGCCAACAAATTTACTTCAAACATTGACGAGGCTTTGAAAACAAAAGCTGCTCTAACTTTAACTACAAGCAAATTCCTCTTGAAGATTCCTCACGTTATTTCTCGGAAATATTTCACATTTCCAACGTGCCAGTACCCCAACGTTGTCCGGGTGGCGAGGGCCCTTTATAGCTGCTCGCAGCTCTAGTTTTTAATTAATTTTTTTAAATCAATGGTGATGACAGTGAAATATGTCTTGTCTGGTATCATGATAGCTGGAGGATATTTTGTCATGATATTTTAGTCAGGCCTGATAACAGTGATGTATGCTGATTTAAGGCTACTTTTATTTTGAAATGCCGTATCACATTTTGGTGGGACCGCATTTGATGGACAACTGGGGTTGTCTAGTGTTCCCCAAAATGGGTCTGATATCACGATAGCTCGAGGGTATTTTGAAATGATTATTTTAAAATCAGTGTTGATGACAATGAAATGTGCATATTTCAGGTGGGTTTTTTTTTATTGTGAAATTACACATCAGATTTTGATGGGACCATTTTTGATGAACAGCTGGGGTCGTCTAGTGTCCAACAAAACTAGTCTGGTATTACGACAGCTCCAGCTCTTTTATTTTAAAATGCCTCCTTACATTTTGATGGGACTACTTTTGGTGGAAAGCTGTGTTGTCTTGTGTCCTCCAAACCTGGTTTGGTATTACCATAGCTAGAGGATATTTTTTAATGAAATTTTAAAGTCAGGCATGATAGTGAAATGTGCAGATTTCAGGCAACTTTTAGTTTGAAATTACAAATTAGATTTCGATGGGACCACTTTTTATGGACAGCTGGGGTAGTCTCGTGTCCCACAAAACTGGTCTGGTATCACGATAGCTCGAGCTATTTTTTTTTTAACTCAGTGGTGATGACCGTGAAATAAGCGAATTTCAGGCTACTTTTATTTTGAAGTGCCACATCACATTTTGATGTGACCACTTTTGGTGGACAGCTGGTGTGGTCTAGTATCCCCAATCCTGGTTTGGTATCACGATAGTTTGAGGATATTTTTTAAAGATTTTTCTTTTAAATCAGTGTTGATCACAGTGCATATTTCAGGTGATTTTTTTATTTTTAAATGCCACATCAAATTTTGAAGTGACCACTTTTTGTGGACAACTGGGGTGGTCTGGTGTCCCGCAGAACTTGTCTGGTATCACGATAGCTTGAGGATTTTGTAATGATTTTAATTTTTTTAATCATTGGTGACGACAGACAAATAAGCAAATTTTCACGCTTTTATTTTTAAATATCCCATCAGATTTTGATGGGATCACATTTGTTTTTACGGTTCCGTCACCACGCGAGTGGCTACCTGCTAAAGCAGCACGGCTCACTATTTGAGCCTTTTTCGCGTGTTTTTTCCTTTACCCAGTTTTATTTATTTTACCTCATCGCAGCAATGGACATCCAAATTGCGGTGGTTTTATTGCTGCTGGGGGCTGTTTTTTGCGTGATCGTGTCCGGAGATGTCACTGGGAGCTACGGATCAATCGTTTACACAAGAGATCAGCTGTTAGCACTTCGTGCTAACCCCGTGCCGACTCCCGGAGCGAGACCCGATATCCCCCACGAGTTGAGGAGGAAGAGACGGGGGATGTCGCGCGGGGGCGAAACGCCAGGCAAAGAGGAGGCGTGACCACCCCGTCCTCCTGTCCGTTTTTATGGGAAATGTTAGATACCTTCCCAAGAAAATGGACGCGGCACGAGAGGAACTTCCAATGAGCTAGCTTGCTGATGTTCACGGATTCATGGCTAACAGACCTAACGCCGGACACCGTCGTGGAATTTGACGGCTTCCAAATACTACTTGCGGACAGGACACTGGAAAGAGGAAAGAGGAGGGCTGGCTGTGTTTGTTAATGATAGATAGTGTAACCCTAGGCACATCACAGCTAAGGAGCAACTTTCCAGTCGGGACAATGAGCTGCTAGCTGTTAGCATGCGTCCATACTTGACAAGCATCGCGAGTTAACAAGGACGTGCACGTAACAGGTGCGTGAGTAAACTGCTTAAAACTTTGATCGTCATTCAGCTGACCTACAAATTGAGACGCTACAGTCAGTTTGACGTTTTTGTTTGCTTGATTGTGGATTGACATGGAGGAACAAGACAGTGGAAAGCGGACATTAAAAATGACGGAGAAAAGCTGTAGAAGATCACAAGCCTAAACGGATGCAGGCACGCAGGTGCAAATTTGCTCAATTGACCTCCATGCAACGTCAAATTGAACAATTGATGGAGGATGATGCAAATGTTGACGCTGTAAAAAACTGAGCTTCGTGTTTGCTTTAGCGGCATGGAGCAAGAATTTGTGGACCTCAATTCCGGTGTGCAAAATTTAAAGACTGAAGAGGATTTTGCCGATGACCAAAATAACTGGTTTGATCCAAAAAATGTAATTAATGGAAATGTGAGCAATGGAAGAAGGACGTTTTGAAACGTGCAGAGGAAGGATGCAATAAACAAATATCACCTGATAGTAGATCTGCATCAACTAACTACACCCATAGAAGTAGAAGTAAAGAATCTAACAGACAGAAGCTCACTTCTGTCAACGTCTTCAATTAAATTAAAGGCTCAAATGGAACGAGCATGTTTAAAGGCAAAGGCTGCTGATTTACAACAAAGGTTGGCACTTGAGCAAGAAGAAGCTGCAATTAAGGCAAAGAAGCAAATGCATGCAATGCAAACGGCACTCCCTGAGTCTGATGCTAAATTGGATGTCTTGAGAAGATATGAAAATACCCAGGAGGATGGTATCCACATTCCTGATGAGTGTGTTACAATTTAAACAAGGAAAAACATTCAATTACCATCACAGCCTATCAGAGCAACAAGCAGTGTTGACCTGAAATGCTCCCACTTCGACTATTCCAATGGCTAGATTTCCACATCAGACAGAAAGTAGAGAACAACAGGGACATGTGCTTGATGGCCTTTGCCAAGCAATCTCACAGCAAGCCAGTGTCGCAGAATACTTAGCAAAGAGTCAAAAAGCATCGCTACTTCCCGAACTTTCCATTCCTACGTTTAAAGGCGACCCTCTGCATTATAAAACCTGTATAGGTGCCATTGAACATGGGATTGAAGGCCGTACAAGTGATAACCGTGATCATCTTCAATTTTAGCTGCAGTATACTAGTGAACAACCACATGAGTTGGTGAAGAGCTGCATCCATATGGAACCTCTGACAGGATATACCAAAGCAAAACAAATCTTGAAGGAGTTTTATGGTGATGACTTCATGATAGCAGAAGCATATTTAAAGGAAGCCATGGATTGGCCAACAATCAAGTCTGAAGATGGTGTTGCACTTCAGTCTTTCACATTATTCCTTATGGGCTGTTTGAACATAATGGCAGATGTTAATTACATGGAGGACTTGGACAACATGGCTAATATAAAGGCATTGGCAAACAAACTTCCATACAGACTTATAGAATCTTGGAGAAAATTTGCCTGCAATCTCCAAGAAAGAACAAATAGAAGAGTGAAGTTTAAGGATTTTGTTGACTTTGTTGACAAGCACGAAAGATTCTATAAAACAGAAAACAAAATCACAACACACAGAAACACCAAAATCAAAGAAAGTCTTCACAACAGTCATTGTGCCCGCCAAGATGGAAAACAACAAAACCACCACGCCAAAGGCAGAACCTGTTTCAGTGGATGCTATTGCCAAACCATGTGCTAATTGTAATGGAGAGCAACAGTCTCACAATTTGTAAGGAATTTAGGAGAAAGCATCACAAGGATAAGATTGACTTCTTGAGGAGCAAGGGTCTGTGTTTTGCATGTTTGATGCACGGTCGCATTAGCAGTTGCTGGAAACAAAAGCTTCAATGTCAAGAATGCTCTAGACTGCATCCTACAGCACTACACATTGTCCATAAACTTCTGCAAAGAAACAGCCTAAGACGATTGTGAATAGCAGTACCTATTAAGCGCCCTCGTACAAACAACAGAAACCTGGGGTGTCACTGGGGCCTGTAAATAGGACTGCATCCTTTCAATAATTCCGGGATGGGTCAAGGCACAAAAAGGAACCAAGACAGTGACGACTTACTGTCCGGTTTAAAAATGCCCTGACGCCTTTTTTAGACTGAAATAACTTACTAAAGTTTTCGTTTTGTGCCATTCAGAATGGGAGAGGGAGCCAGGAGGCGAAACAGCCGTCTTGCCAGTTCAATCCCGCACACCCTCTGACTCTCACCCTCCGTTCTGCCTTTTTATTGAAACTAACTCATCAATAACTAATCACCAGAAGACAGAAAAGCATCAACAACTAATCACCAAGAGACAGAAAACATCAATAACTCACGGTATAAAGGTCAGTTTAACTAAAGCATCAATAACTAATCACCAGGGACTCCAGCAGGCAGAAAATCATAACCCAAGTTCAGTTTAACTAAACACATCTTCAGGATACGGTGTCTGTGTGTGTGTGTGTTAAAATAACAAGTAAGTGTCTCTGTGTGTGTTAAACATTAATGAGTGTATAAAAACATGATTATGAATACACAAACTGATTACCTATCCTCAGCCCATCTTACATTTCCCCCCTGTTGTGGATTTAAAAATCATGTCCTTACGGCTTTAAGACAGATCATCATAATGAAATCATACAACAGTGTGATCATCAGTGGAGGAGCGAAAACCTCACATTAGGGAAAAATTCCCCTCCTCCCTTCCGGCGTAGAATGAGATCCTCATAATTTGATGACCATCAGGGAATAAAACTTGTCCCTGGGGTGACTTGGTGGAGGCCCTTGCCTCGTTGTAGGAGAGGACAGCCGTCCTTACCTCCCGGATCTTCGTGTATGGTGTGTGTGTGTGTGCACGTGTGTGGACAGGGGCAAGAAGTCCATGTGTTTTTACGTTTTAGTGTCCAGTTTGAGTTCGTCATTCTCAACATTAATCAGGTTGTAACGGTACATTTGGGCAACAAACCTACGATTAACCATCATCTTTGTCATAAAAATAATGCAACATGAACAGACTAAACATAACAAAATGAAAACTATAATTATCCCTATATATTGTTTTTTTAAATTCTTCATAGTGGTCATAACATCAATAATTGTTTCGTTTTTATTAAAAATTTAAATGCAGTAATGTACTCCAATCAAGGCTGATATTCCTTTGTTATGTACGTCATTAATTTCCAAACAATATCTAATCTTTTTGTTCTGTGGCTTCAACATATTTATCATCTCATCAATATTAGCACCACAGAGTACTGAGTTTCGAGATCCTCACAATAGTCGTTCTCAAAATGATATTTTTTTTTATCAATTTAGCTTTGTTAAGGTAAGATATTTTATTGACAATCTAACATTAATATGCAAAGAACATGTACATTAGTACGAAATGTAAAAAAAAATTGTGGTGGGGGGGGGGTGCGAATTGTTTTCTTCTTGGTAGGGGGGGCATGACAGGAAATAATTGAGAACCACTGGTCTAGTCACACACCAGCTCGGGTTCATTCCCTACCAGAGAAATGACATTCCATGTCCCCAGAGCTAGGCGCTTTATGTTGCCGGGGATTGGACTGCCTTTGACTGCCTCCTAGCTCAAAGGAAACCCAAATTCTTTGGTCCCGCCCACTGGTAGTGAGCCGAAGCCCTTGTATTAAATAATAAATAAATACATAAAATAAAAAAATTAATAAATTTAAAAAACGGACCGATCCACTGCTTGGGTTAGTTTGACCCACCTTGAGATCCGTTCCCACTCAGTGACAGTGTCTACAAGCCACTGCCACCAGGCCAGTGAACCGACGTCCAGGCAGTGACAAAAAACGTGATCAAATTACATTGCTCATCATAAGGTGTTTGTGAGACGCTCTTTGTATGTTTCCTCAATTAAGACCTGTTTTCCATTGGTGTATTTGAAAAAAGTGGTGAACCTGTTAAATTCACTACAAAACGTTAAGAAGATGAAAGTAATGTTTGAAGGAATATTATTTTTCTATCGACATGCCGGCGGGCGGGCACAGATAGAGAGTGATAAAGCAGCACCTCCCGCGCGGGGCGTGCTGACGAAAAGGCAAGCGCTCCTCCTCTCATCGCGTCCTTATTAAGACAGAAAAAAGACGCTGTTGAATTTGACCTATTCGCAGTTCGAGCAGGTGCTTAACGCTGGAGAATATCACCACTTCGAAGTTCGAACTGCTGTTGAAACGGAGAGGTAAGTGTTTTTCGTTTGTTTTTATTCAAAACATGCCTCGAGTGCATTTGTTCATGGTTAGAGATAGTTGTGTGGAAAACACTATACAAAGTAGCACCATGGATGTGGGCCTACAACACTGGCCTAGCAAACATGTGCTCCTACATCGACATAATTGACGAGCTCCAGTTAAGCATTGAATAATTATAAAACGTCATGGTGCTTTTACTCATTTAAAGAACTAAACCGACGCGTATTTTCATCCGGTGGTCAGGTTTGCATTGAATGTGAGCACGAGGGACGCTAGCTTGTTGCGTTAGCTTTGCGGAGCTAACAGCTTGCACTTTTGTTATAGAACAACAGAATGCAAGTACCATGATAATTTCTGTCATTAATTTTTGTGTAAGACACGATGTTCACTGGTTAATTACATGATTCTTAAAGCAAAGGTTACTGTGAATGCAATTTTGGTAAGATTTTTGTAGTCACACTGCATAAATCTGTCTGTCTGTTGTTTAAACTTCAATATAAACTATTATGGTTGAAATCGTTAATTGGGATGGAGGGATTGATATTTTTTTAATTTATAATTTATTTTTCTTACACTGATATTGTTAAAACTCCATTTAGCCTATAGTATTAATAATTCTCAACACAAAACTGTCTTTTTTCTTTATAGAATAAACAATGCCTTCCCTGAGATGCAGGAAGTCCCCAAAGCAGGATACTATTGAACATGCAGTCAAGGGTCTGGACAAGACTGCAGAGTTAGAAGCGAAGTATATAAACTCATTTAAAGGTATGATGTTAACGCTTTTGCTAAGATATATTATTGTTTTCTGATAACCAAGCTGACATCGTTTTTTAAGTGGTTATTTTACATTAAGAGTGTCTTGAACTTTTCTTTTGTCAGTTTCAAGTTATTTCAGTGAGCGTGAAACCTGATGGTAGGAGTTCTATCTAAATTAAGGCTGTACTTGATGACGCCCTCCGGCATTTTTATACCACAATAGACCGGTGAACAAGTCCGATATTGATAGTCTAGTGTAAAGCACGTTATACGTCACAGAGATCACGTGACGCGATCCAATATGACTGTGTATACAGTGTATGTCATTGTTATGAAACTAAATAATCTTAAAGTTTTTTTTTTACGTAACCAGGTGCCATTGACATTTGTACTTTCAGTCCTAATACATACTGGCTAATGCAATGCTGGAAAATGAATTTTGGCTGGTCTGTTCCTTTAAAATCATAAAGAAGGGCTCTGCTCTATCCCTCACAAGAAGCAATGTTTCAAACCACCCTACATTAGTATAGTGGCCCAAATGAATATGATGACTCCTTATTTGTGTGCTTAAAAATATGACGAAGCTATCTTGATTTCCCTGTTAACTAGGTCGAGGAGTATTTACCAAGGCCCCTTTCAGGAAAGATGACTTTATTCTTTATTATGGAGTACAGAGGAAAATTGATAGATTCTGATAAATCTCAACGCAGGAAGATGGATGGAAGAGGCACTGTCTTTTTGGAGGTGAGGCAAAGATTGAGATGTTATCTTATTTTTGTTTTTATTTAAAAAAATAAACACATACTCATCCCATAAGTGTTAGGGGAAAAATCATTCTCTAAGCAAAAATGTATACCGTATTTTCGCACCCAAAAGACGCGCCGTGTCAAAGGGCGCAACACCTGTTGAGGCCGCTATTTCTGTCTTTGTAACATATACTGGACGCACCGCCTGACAAGACGATAGCACAGCTGCTGTTAGCATAGCATGAACTTGGCAGAGCTGCCCACACTGACACAGCCGATAGCAGCCTACTATGCCCCAATAACATGAGCAATCACCCCATTGTTGCAGCAGACGCCAAGTCTCTATTGACAATAGCTGACAATGGCTCAGGCCAATATTAGGTGCATTGGCAATAGCCTACAAAGCAACGTCAGGGGAGGGACTTGGCTGCTCACCACACTCCTTAGAGTCACGGTTTCAAAAAAAAATAAAAAACTCATCATACAAGCAAACAATGAAACATAGAAATAAGATTAACACAAACATGTATCTCTCATGCCATCAATATACCCAAAAAAAATGAAAATAATACAAAAGCCACTCAGCCTTAGCTAATTCAAGCAATGCATTCTGGGAGCAGAGACCCACAATCCCATAGCTGTTTAGAGAGATTTGCATGGCTGTTTAAAGAGATGTGCTGTTATGCTTTGGACTTTTTGTCTGTTGTCTAAACCTGGGACGTTTCTTGCTTGCAATAACATAAATGATAAGACAGACTAAAACATTGTGGACAGCTGCCCTTTGTCCAGCTTTTTCCAACACCATCACCCAAACATTATAGTCAGATGGTGTATTTGTCACGGTCGATTGTAAGCATGGACAACTCACTCTTTGCCCAGCAGGGTGTGCTAACATGCACTTCCAACAGCTCGTTGATGACAAGGGCTGATGGACGTGAGTGGTACTTTGTCCATTTAATGGACGCATCGACTGACAGGGCGCTTTGTTTGCTTATGACTGCGAAAATACGGTAATTACTTTTATTCATGCGTTGAATCTGTACAAATGAAAATATAGACCATGAAGTCTCAAAGACAAGCTGTTAATAGGGTCTGATTCCAATAGAAATTTCTTGTATGATTTGATTTAGAAGATTTAAAAATTGTGGATTTCCTATTTTTATGTTTTGTGTACACAAGATTGTCTCAAAGATTAATTTCTGACATTGATTGAATAATTGTTTTTTTTTTTTTTTTAAATCTATTTTAAGTGTTGATGCCGCTCAAGAAGATGGCAGTCTGGGAAGACTGGTTAATGATGACCACATGCACCCCAACTGTAAAATGAAGAAGAAGACAACAGAGGACAGACCACACCTCTGTCTGTTTGCGCTCCGAGACATTGATGTTGGCGAAGAAATAACTTAAGACTATGGACCAGCTGGCCTTGGAGAACACAGGTTTGTAAGATGCATCTTTAAGTACAATAACAGAGCCCACTTGTGGTGTTCTGGTGATGTAGTTTCCAATTAGTTTGGCAATCTAATAAATGTATGTTGAGGTTTCTATGGAAGTTGAACATGCTGACTGACTGGGGGAGTTCTCCATTGTCCACTATCTGTAATTCAAATTTGTGGGTCTGAGTCAAAGTTTGGCTCTTCAGGAACAACGAACTGGTCAGGGAGTGACAGTATTACAAAGTTCTGCGTTACTCTTTTCTGGGCGGTGGCCCTGTTAGGCCATCATATGCCATATTGCAAATATACCCATTGTGGGACTAATTAAGGACATCTTTATGTTGTGGTTTCCCTACCAGAACCAGCACCAACCCTGTATATTCATGATATAAAACACTGTTTCAATTTGATATTTAGCCTTTCTATACTGTAAAAATAGAAGACCCCAGGCTTTCCTGCGCCCCCTTGCCCAATTGGTGGTGTTCAGGAGACAACCTGGGACTGAAATATCAGTCACAACCAGTGTTGTTTTCGTCACTGATGACTATGACGAAAATACTTCGTTAACGCCCCTTTTTTAATGACGATGACAAGCTAAACGAGGTTCTTTTATGACGAAAACATGACGTGATGTACATGAATTTTTTTCGTTGACGAGACAAAATTGTTAGCATGTGGTTCATAAATTATTTTATGTTGCTTTTAGTGAAATAAAGCCACAACAGTTGCCCAACAAAATGTTTTGCTTCTCTGCTTATTTTGGAGCAGTGAGCATTGATTCCACTGTTGCCACTTTTTTCTGTTTGTAATGAAGAATCCTTTGTAGTCCATCCAAAAGTCTTGGGGTGGGTCTTGGGTGGAAACCTTGAATGCCTTGTTTTAACTCAAATGGACTTAAACCCATCCATCCATCCATCCGTTATCTGTACCGCTTCTCCTCACTAGGGTCGCGGGGGGTGTTGGAGCCGATCCCAGCTGTCTTCGGCAGTAGGCGAGGTACACCCTTGAATTGGTGTCCAGCCAATCGCAGGGCATACATAGACGAACAACCATCCACGCTCACACTCATGCCTAGGGGCAATTAGAGTGTCCAAGCAACTTGCCATGCATGTTTTAAGAATATGGGAGGAAACCGAATTACCCAGAGGAAACCCACGCAGGAAGGCCGGAGCCAGAATCGTACCTACGACCTCAATATTGTGAGGCCATCCTGCTAACCAGTTGGGCCACCGTGCCGCTTGGACTAAAACCTTTGTGAATAAATTGACGAAAACTAGGGTAAAACTTTTTTTGCGTTTCCGTCGATTAAAACTGGACTAAAACCCTTTTTTTAGTTTTCGTTGACTAAAACTGGACTAAAACTATAACGAATTGGGATGACTAAATGTGATGTAAACAAATCAGCACTTTGTCCAAATGACTTGGACAAAATCTAAAATGCCTGCCAAAAACAACACTGGTCACAACACGTGTCTACAGAAGATTAATTGGCATGGGCGAAATTAATTAGTTTTATTTCATTCATGAGCTTATGTTTTGTTTTGGGTGGCTAAGGCTTAAAATGTGTAAAAATCTAATCCAACCTCAAATATAATTAATTCAATAAATTTATGATGCTACTAAAACATCGAAGCAGCCTCCTCCAGGCTTTACAGACTCAGAAATGGAGGTATGCGTATCGTGTACTCATCCTGTCGTGTCTCGAGATGTTAAAATTGCAGTTAGATAGACGTGTGCTGATTAGACAAGACTTCTAATATATCTGGTGTCACAGGATATTTGTCAGTGAATGTGTATGTCTGGTTTGAGGCTCACTCAGCTTTTTCTTGTGTTGTGGGGTCCAGTTGAGTTGAATTGCGTGTCAGGTATGATGGCCATCTGACACCCAACTGTCAGGTTTGTGTTTGTGGGGACCCCGTAGAGCCATTTTTATTGTTGACATAAATCATAGCTAATCATCTTTTCCTTCATTATCATATGAAATACAGTTAGGAGTTGTATGTGCCTTTACTATGTTATAATCTTAGAACCTACCAGCCACTACAGGTGTCCGACAAGAAGACTTTTGGCTGTCCTGTGCTCCATTGCGCCCCTGGTGGCGTTCAAAAGACAACCTGTGACTGAAATATCAGTCACAACATATCTCTACTGAAGATTAATTGTCATGCGCTAAAGTAATTGGTTTTGTTTCATTCGTGAACTTGTTAGTTTTTGTTTTGGGTGGCCAAAGCCTAAAATGTGTAAAATTCTGATCCATTTTCTTTTTTTAATTCATTAAATTAATATTCAACTTGTTCATTAGGATGGAGGACAACCGACAATGACTGAATCGGCTGAGGTTGATGCCACCAGAACATCGAAGCAGCCTTCTCAAGTTTTGACAGACTCTGAAAAGGAGGTATGCGTATCATGTGGTCATCCTGTCGTGTCTTGAGATGTTAAAATTACAGTTAGATAGACCTGTGCTGGTTGGACAAGTTTTCTAATATATCTGGACATAAATCGTAGCTAATAATATTTTCCCTCATCATCATATGATATACAGTTATGCCTAGTATATGTCTTTACTATGTGACAATCTAAGAACCTACCAGCCACTACAGTTCTCTCATTGGGAGACTTAAGCTTTCGTCAGGTTGTCGACTGCTGCATTGCCCTCTTATTGGCTTTAAGTACACAACCTGTAACTGAATTATCTGTCAGAACAGAACCTATGTGTCTACAGCAGGTGATTTGGCATGTGGATTCTTCAGATTTTTAGAAAATAGGTAAAATTGTGATCAAAAGTTTAAAATGTCTAAAATTCTGGTATAGTTTGCAATAGTATATCTATTAAATCATTTCAAAACTTCTTAACAAGGATGGAGAACATTGGCTGTGACCGAATTGGTTGAGGTTTAGATTACCAGGACCATTGAGCAGCCTCCTCGGGATCTACAAATTTAGGAATGAAGATATGCATCCCATGTTACAATCCTGTTATGGCCCGAGGTTTTGAAGTTGCAGTTACATATTGGGCTGGGCGATATGGCTGATAAGTACATAGCGATATAAGTATTTCATATGGGTCCATCGATACACATTGAATTCTTTTTTTATATTATTTTATTTATTATCGTTTTTATTTTCCAATATTTTCACTGCCCTGTTAAAAAAACATTTAATGTAGTTTTCCTCCCGGGAGCTTTTTGTTACGGTCAATTAATTTTGTTATTACATTATTTTGTCATATCATTCATCAATATTTTAGTTTTTTTTTTTTTTTCAAATAGAATTAAGACCTTTTTCTGTGCAGATTCCTCTGGGGATTAAGTATTTAATGGGTTCTCAATTTTCTCTTGGACTCTGATGCAACCCAGTCTCCTCCCTTGGACAAAAAATATGGGCTGAATCTTCCTTGGAATAACGACACAGATTCTGACGAATCATTGTCAAATCCTGCCCCTGAACTTTGCGCCTCAGACCCAGACCATATTACTATCCCAAGGCTCAGGAGGACCAAAAGTATACAGGTAAACAACCCATATAGATTTCAGGGAATCTTACAAGCAAATTGTATATATTTTATTGGTCTCCTGCCTTCTATCCTTTATATTTCGTTGTTGTTGTTTTTTAGATTAAAAAAACAGGCTGACTTTGGAATGGATAAGCATTATTACTCCAACTCAGATGACAGTGGAGATGAATATATTCCGGATACAAGTGAGGCCTCTGATTCAGACGGAAGTGAATCTTTGAAAATTGTGGACCCTCTCTTGAAGTCTAAGAATGCCTTCAGAGATTTTTCTCCCACACCACGAATCTCAAAAGCCACCTCAACGCAGGTTGTTAATCAAGGGCGTTCACCCGTTCGGAGGAGTAGCAGCACTGGTGTGATTCTTGAATTCTATGGCTCTTCAAATATTTGTGCAGTTTAACACAAATCATCCAAAATAGAATTCAAGCACATCTGTGACAGAAATTCAAATTCAGAAGTCAAAGAGAGAGAACAAAAAAAAAAATCTAATGCTGCGCTTCTTCCGAAGACATATACTGTAAACATTAAATGTATGTTAGGACAATCTTGAAAAAAGTATTAGAACACCCTTTACTTTTATTTCTTGTTAATTTTATTAACCAAAATATGTCCATTTTTATTACAGATTAATGAATACAAAATTAAAACTCTAATCAGCTACTTTTTAATCGTTATATTTGTATAAACAAATGTTATACATCTGTGTGTTAACTTATACAAGAAATGACGGAAAAGCAAGGGTGGTTTAGTATTTTTTTATCGTATATAGTCTGTATAATATCTTTAACCTATGCTGATGCTGTTTAATACTGATTTAAATAATAATAATAATGTCATAATCTGTTGGTTTTACATGAACAAAACCTTTCAAGCACTTTTTAAAATTCTAAATACTACCTCTTGTCAGTAAGTTGGTTCACAGCACTGCCTTGGAGTGAAAGTGTGTAGTGCTGAGACAGTCGGTATGTGCTGAGTCGTCTGACGTTTGTGTGACTGGTACCCAGGAAGGTAGCAAAACCAGGCAGTGTGTATGTCGTACCCAGGAAGGCAGAGAAACCAAGCAATATGTATGTGGTACCCACGAAGGCAGAGAAACTAAGCAGTGTGTATGTGGTACCCGGGAAGGTAGCAAAACCAGGGAGTGTGCATAGATACAGACCCCAAAAGTGATTAAAACCAAATAAAGTCCCCAGAAGATCATCTGTAGTCAGGTGAAGGACCCTGTACTTTGTTCAACTCATTTACTCCCTTAGACGTACAAAGACGTCTTTTAATGCAATGGCGCCCTCTACCAAAGACGTATAAGTACGTTTCCTGTCTTTTTTACGTCATAGTGTACATAAGGGTCTGATGCAACCTCTGACTGAGAATCAGCCATGTCCGCATTGTGAATCATGTAAAAATCACCCAGCAGGGGGCAGAGGTGCAAAAGATCCGCCTTGAATCTGCGCCAGAGGTACAAATGGGGGGCGGGATCCTGGGGTAGACTTATAAGTGTGGAGAGCAGCGTGGGTAGCAGCAGCATCGGCAGCACTAGCAGCAGTCGCATTAGTAGCGTTAGCAATGAAATCCTCCAAGCAAATGACGATCGAGGAATGCTTTTTTGTAAAAAAAAGCTTCCTAAAAGCATCAAGGCGATGGAGACGCTTTGGTTGAGAGGATGACGCTTTGTCGTCGTCACAACAAACAGGCGTTTAAAGAGGGTGCGCGTGCCTTGCGGCCTGCATCGCCTGCCTTCGGACAATAGCCAAAGCAGCTGAGAGTCCTCACCAGATCCCCCCGAACGAGGAGGTAAGCGCTCGCAAGTTACCATTGAACATGTGGTTTTACCCCTCATGCTTTTATTGTACATATCATGCATCTTGCGGGCAGAAAATGTCGCATAAATGTGCAGTTAGACGCAAGCGTATCTCCTCCCCGACGAGGAAACAACAATACTGAATGGTGTGGTAATCATGCATACTTTCTAAAATTCACAGATTGTGCATCCCGCGGCAAGAAAGTTCCTCCTCGTCTTGTTGGTGTAAAGAAAGGTAAATTATAATATGAAACTTCACACGCCAGCAATAAAATGCAGCAATAAATATATATTTCCAATTGTTTATATTTCTGTAATTTACAGGTTGTGCATCAGGAAGCAGTGGTTCCGGATGGCGTCACACTGGATGGCAACCGAGGAAAATCGACTTTACAGCAACCCCTGGACCACTGAATGCCGCTGCCCATTTGGAGTCTGAGGAGCCAGCTGATTTCCTGCAGCTGTTTCTCACGGATGAGCTTCTGCAGCACATCGCGGATGCCAGCAATCACTTCCCAGACAATTATTTTCACACAAACCCCAGTGGACAAACACAAGCTCGCCTATTTTCCACGGACCAGCAAAGCCAGACCACAACGAAAGTGTCGGGTCTGTTTGCGCAAAGGCAAACGGAGTGAAACAAGAATGTGGTGTGAACTATGTTGTGTGCCCTTGCATCAAGGCAACTGTTTTATTTTATATCACACAAAAAAAAAGTATGTATGACACTGATGTATTTCATTTTTGTACATAGTTCAACAGTTCAGTCGTTTAGTGTTATGTGCAAATAAATTTATTTTATCAAAAACATATTTTTTGTGCTTTTTTTTGTTATTTTATAGAAGGCATGCATTATTTAGATGTTAGAGGTGTCATAAAAGCCATAAATAATAGTGTCAAAGTTCAAATTATGGTCAAAATGCATCAGTTTACAAAAAGCTCATTTTCTCAGTTTTTTCCCCAGGGATTGGAGTTTTCATGAAATTTAGCTATTTTCAAATGCCGATTGTTCAAGAATGGAAAAAGATAGGAACAAACATTTTTTTTCTGTTGAAAGAAGAGAGTCTCATCTTTCTTCGGGTGTGCTCCATGTCTATATAGCATTAGAATACAATATTCTGTGGGCCTTGCAATATTAGTCAAAACCCAGGAAAACTCTGGGATTGAGTGGGTTGCTCCAGTGAAAATGGCTGGTATTTAATGAGTTAAGACTGGTTAGGACATCCGGCTCGCAGTCCCAAGGTTCAGGGTTCGATCCCGGGACCCAGCTTTCCTGTGTGGAGGTTGCATTTGTGAGTGAGTTTGAGCGCAGATGGTTGTTCGTCTTTGCGTGCCCTGCGATTGGCTGGCAACCACTTCAGGGTGTGCCCCGCCTACTGCCCGTTGACAGCTGGGTAGGCTCCAGCACGCTATCCTTGTGAGAATAAGCGGATTGGATATTACATGTATGTGTTTATGCCCTAGGCCAGGCGAGGGCAAACTACGGCCCGGGGGCCACATGCGGCCCGTTAAAAGTTTTAATCCGGGCCGCCGAACTTGAAAAAAATTTAATGAATAAACCTTGTTAATGTTTTATTTTCTAAACACTGTGGTTTTCAAAGACAAATATTATTGTTGGAATGCTTTTATTCACTTTCATATAAAATTAAATGTATTTTTTTTCTCAGATGAGGTGAGGTTTCCAAAACACTCCATCCATCTGCTCCTGGTCCGGCCCCTCTGTCATATTTTAGAACCCATTGTGGTCCTCCAATCAAAAAGTTTGCCCGCCCCTGCCCTAGGCTTTGTGTCTTTGCTTGGTTGACTGTGTAATGAGTGTATGAATGCATTTCTTTCTACCAGACACCTTGGACTTCCCATGGCAGATTAATAATCTATTTTATCTATCCATCAGGGTCACGAATGTCATTTGATGAGTAGAGAATTTAGAGTCTCCAATTAACCTAATATACATGGATTTGCGCATGGAAACCTGAGAAAAAGCCCTTAGTCCTACTTTTCCATCTGAACCACTTTATCCTCACGAGGGTCACAGCCGTGACATCCCAGCTGACTTCAGAAAGTAATTGGGCGACGACTCATGATCTCTTGGTTGAATAATATTGTTAGGGGCTCAAAATGGCCCTCTACAATAAAATGGCAGAAGAATATTACATACTCTCTGGCAGAAGAATATTGCGTTTTTTTGTTTTGTCCAATTAACTTAAATAAAACTTGGGAAAATTTAATGATTCCATGTAAACCAGCTGGTCTTCCCCATACCAAGCCCTGGCTAAAACTGACTGAAAAATGCATGATGTGTGCCTTTTAAACTCCTCGGCCCATCCACTATGCCAGGGATGGGCAAACTTTTTGATTGGGAGGGGGGGGGGGCACAATGAGTCCTAAAATACATTTAATTTTAAACGAAAGTGAACAAAAGCATTACAACAATATATATGTCTTTGAAAAACCACAGTATTTAGAAAATAAACCATTAACAAGGCTTATTCATTTAATTTTTTTCAAGTTTGGGGGGCTGGATTGAAACGTTTAACGGGCCACAAGTGGCCCCCGGGCCGTAGTTTGCCCAAGTGCCCTAAGCCAATTGATTCTAAAAAATAACAGTTTTCTTCATCAAAACAACATTTTATGATCAACATAAATGTTAGTGAGTACATAAAGGTATACTCATTCGATCTATCATAACCCCATGCACTTAGACTGTACAAAAAAAAGAAAATTTTTATTTTAAAACCTAGTATTTCGCCATGACGTCACACGCTAGCGTCAAGTGCTTGGCGCTAAAAACCCGGAAGTAACAGCGGCGCTCGGTTTGAAAGTGGAGAGTTGTGCATGGTAGGCGAATTCGGGAGAAATGTTTGTTGAACACGAGGACTGTGGCGTAGAAGATGGTTTAACAGCGATCTAGTGCGCACCCAACCGTGATGGCTGACCAACGAAATAAATGTGGACCGACGGAGTGGACTGACAGGACGTGGAAAACAGGTGTGTGGCATGTGTGCGTGTGCACGAATGTGGGAGCGCGTTCACTATGGTGGCAGCGATCGCAAAGCAGCAGCACCACTCCTTGACAAAAGTATTGTACTTTCTCTGATGTTTTGGGTTTGCTCTGCTTTGGGGTTTGTAGTTCTGGCCACGCAAAAGTAACAAAGCAAGTTCTTGGATGTCTGCTTTTTTCTTGAACTGTTAATTGGTTAACATCGTGGCTCTTATTTTTATCTAATGTATGGAGTTTGGTGGCTATCTATATGCACAACTATATTAGTTGCACTTGAAATTGCATACAGAAAATTAGTATAAATAGGTTACGCTATAAAGTATAACAATATTAACAATCGTTATTGTTGTTACTGTTTATTTATTTTATTTTGCAATAACTGTGCTCCAAGCTTAGCTGTTGTGCCAGCTGCCAAGTAAAAATATGTAATCTCACTCAATAATAGGAATAAATACTTAACTAACATCTCAATTTTTCGGGTTGGGCTGTGGGGGAGGGGAGGGTGGCTGCCTGACATAAAGCAGACTGTCCTGCACATGCGCAGACCAGCCGAGTGTGTGAAGTGTGCGTAAGTGCAGTACCGGGACCGACCACTAGACAGCGATCCTGAGTAATTTTTCCGCACACACATTTCTAGCACACTCGTCTTGTTTTTGTGACCTTCCTGGGAAGCCCTGAAACTTTGACAGGACCTCCCCCTGAGCTTCTTATCACTGAATTCAATGCTCTTTTTTGTGGGGCCCAGATTTTTGGTCCCCACAAAAATTTTGGTCCCCTACAGTGGGTGTGCTGTCCGATGTTGGTCCCCAACATGTAGCTTATACAAACACACACACACCCCCCTACTTGTTTTTGTGACATTGTTGGGCCACCTGAGCAAAACTCACATTGTGGGAACCACCCTTTCTAGTGGTTGTACAGCTCTGAAAAAAATCAGGCAGTGTCCAGGAATTTAGTTAAACACAAAAACCACTTCAAATTACCAATTAATGACCTGGAGGTCAAATGAGTGACTCAAGTGCATGTAATTCAGTCACTGTAGCCCAAAGATTCTCTGGGCCAGTGGATGAACCATTATTCGTCTTGGACAGCATTGAAGCAGGCCGTAGCCTGGTTTCTAAAGCTGAAAGACTTACTGACAGAGTAAAGGAAAAATAGAAAGGAGTTAATCACATTAGGTGAAGAAGGCAAGATGAATTTATTCAAGAGAACTGTCAAAGGAAAGTATTTGACCTGCGACGACTTGGATAAAGCAGAAAGAGAACTTGTGAAATACTGTCAAAGGCGAAGTTTCAAAAAAGATTTAGCCATATTTGAAAAACAAAAAAGGGTGAAGAAAAGTAGCCCACTTTACAAGTTCAATATAGTATTTCAAGATGGTGTCATGAGGGTTGGTGGACAGTTGAGCCACGCAGCCATGCCTGAAACAGCAAAACAGCAAGCCATCTTGCCAAGGATTCACATAACACAAAGCTAGTCCTGAGATACATTCATGAGATTACAGCTCACGCTGGAAGGAACCACATGATGGCTAATCTGCATCAACAGTTTTGGATACCTCGAGCTGCTAGAGTCATCAGAAGAGTGCTACCTGACGATCCGCCTTTCAAGAGAATTGGCGTTGATTATTTTGGTCCATTCTAAGTAAGTAGGGTTAGAGGACAAGTAAAGAGATACGGCGTGATTTTTACATGTCTCGCTGTACGAGCCGTACATCTGGAAATTGCATCTTCACGTGACACAGATGCTTGTCTCAACGCAATCCGAAGATTTCTTGTCAGAAGAGGACAAGTGAGAGAGATGTATTCTGATAACGGAACCAACTTTAGATCAGCTGACAGTGAAATGAAGAAATCAATCAAAGAATGGAACACTAAGTAAATCAAGAAACACTTGCAAAAAGGTATTCAGTGGCATAGCAATCCCCCAGCAGGTTCCCACCACGGAGGAAGCTGTGAGCGACTTATTTGGTCTGTGAGAAAAATCCTGAATGTCACTGTAAAAGAACAAATTTCGGGTGAAGAAAGTCAATATACCTTGCTTGGTGAGGCTGAAGCAGTTATAAACAGCAGGCCTATCACAAGGACATCTTCCGACCTCAACGACTTGGAAGCACTCACACCCAACACTCTGTTGTGGCTGAAGGTCAAACCCGAGTTACCTCCTGGAGTCTTCTGTAAAGACGACCAATACGCCCCAATACGTACCTCTGGGAATGAGCTGGTCAGCTCTTTAAAGAGTATTATGTAAGTTGAAATACATTAATCCATTTTTCTTTTTTGGACCATCTTTAACTGTGTAGTGTGTAATGTCTAAAATACAAAATGATCTGATTTTAGGGTGCAGTTGACGACTGTGGCACAGGTCCTCGCTCTACAAGTGCTAATAGTCTTCGGCAAAGAGAAAAATCTGCCATAAGGTACAGAAAACATTGGCATCAGAGTAAATGGATGCATGTTTTTGCAATGTGCGAGGAAACTGGCGAACTCAGAGAAAACTACGCAGGCTTGGGAGAACATGCAAACTCTACACAGGAAGGCCGGAGCCGGAATCGATCCCACAACCTCTGCATTGTGAGACCATCGTGCTCACAAGTCGCCCACCGTGGCGGCCGTCCATTATGAATGCCATCCCACCATCCATTATCTGTACGGCTTCTCCTCACAAGGGTTGCGGGGGGTGCTGGAGCCTATCCCAGCTATCTTGGGGCAGTAGGTGGGGTACACCCTAAACTGGTTGCCAGCCAATCGCAGGTCACACAAAGACAAACAACCATCCGCGCTCACACTCACACCAATTTAGGGTGTCCAAACAACCTGCCATGCATGTGTTTGGAATGTGGGAGGAAACCGGAGAACCCACGCAGGCGTGTGGGAAACATGCAAACTCCAAACAGGAAAGCCGGAATCAATCCCGCGACCTCTGCATTGTGAGACCATCGTGCTAACAAGTCGCCCACCATGCATCCCTGCTAAATAAATGATTAATTTTTACATTTTAGTATTTGTAAGCGATCTTGTGTTCATGACAGCATTTTCAACAGTGTGGGTGTTTGTATGAAAGCATTTCACTCGTGTATGGGCATGAGCATGTTTCAGTTGTATTTATGAATAACAATAATTTCACAATTGTGCCTGAGCGCCTTTCACTGGTGTGTATGAGAATGTTTCACCTATGTGTATGAGCGCATTTGACGAGTGTATGAGCAACAACTATTTCACTAGTGTGTATGAGAGCGTTTCACTCGTATGTATGATAGCGTTTCATAAGTATGCATGAGCAACAACAATTTCACTGGTGTGTAAGAGTGCATTTCAGAAGTGTGAAGCGATTCCTGACTTTTGTCCCCAACGGCACCTAATACTCCCCATCTCCCGCTCACTTCTCCTGACCCCATGAGCCATCCCCGTTGCTACTACATGGAGATTTGATGTGTTTTTTTGTTATTAGCTTCTTCAACATCTCTTCTGATTCTCATCTCTTCTCTGGCGCTCGTCTCCGCCTGTCTGATTTGAAGTCGACCTCAGAATTTGCACTATTTTGACATGACTTCTGTGGTAATCACTACTGACATATTGTGTCATTTGCTCAATAATACATTAAAATTATAATAAATAATAAAAATGGGTCCGGTGCCGAGCTCTGGCTTCATATCTTTAAAAGTGGTCTTCTCAAATCTGTTACTAATGGCCTCTAAATCGGTTGTGGTAGAGAAGGGGCAAATTAGACCTTATGGCATCTTAATTTGGTCAAGTCTTGTACCCATTTTCAAGGCCAGCGACTATTGCTTTAGCTATATACAAGAAAAGGATTACTCTGAATATACACAACAACAAATCCCAGATGTCCATCCCAAATGTTGTTTCAAAATAATCCAGTTCAGATGATAAACAAATGTATTGGTATGTTGAGGTCATTATTTCAAATCAAAATATACACTTCTTTTTCAGACAATGGGGAGGATCGAAGAAGTGGAAAAGTTGCAGGAGTAACTTCAAAACAATGCAAAGAGACAGAATCTGGAAGAATGTCAAGTTTGTCCATGTTTATATTTCTGGAATTTAGTGGGCGTGCATCTCGAAATGTTTGGGGATGGTTCGGGCTGCCAGACAAGACTTTCACTGCGAGCGCTGGACCACTGGATGCTGCGGCAAACAGCGGACTTCTTGCAGCTATTTATTACCAACAAGCTACTCCTGCACATCAATGATGCGGATGGCACAGACTGCTTTGCAGACAATTATTTTGAGGCAAAACCAAGAGGTCTGTAAGCACTCTGAAAACAAAGTAAAATATTTGACACCCACGGCAAAGAAAGCCATGCTACAGCATAGGGCTGGGCGATAAACCGAAAATTTACCGTTACCGAAATTTATTACAATGACCGAAATCATTTTGCCCATGTCGGTAAATTCGATGAATAAAAAAAGAAAAGCCTTTTGTCTGCGGCAATGTTCATGCCCCTTTAAGACCGCTACAGCGCCTCTAGTCATGTGACTCCACCCGTCTGTCGCTCTCGTTGCTGGCGATTCAAATCCAGAAGCTTTCTCACCACCCACAACACAACCATGCTGTGCTGAAAGTTCAAAGTGAGAAGCAAGGTTCGACAAGTGACAACAGCCCATGAACGGAGGCGACACCATACGAGAGAACGTCTCAGAGGTGGACGCGATAGCCTAGCACATAGCTAAAGATAAAGCTCCTCTAGTTACGTGGCGCGCACAGGATTTAAACGCTTCACGAAAGCCGTATTTCCCGATATGGACTACATCGGGCCGGGAGCTTAGACATGTCAAGCATTTTGCATCTACATCCGACTTGTGGTCGGGTCGCAACATGGATCCCTGATTGAGCCTAACTGTGCATTACATAGATGACAAGTGGCGACTGCGCAGCAGAGTACTCGAGACGGCACATTTTCCCCGATAATACCCACTTGTTTATTTGGCTTGCATTGACATTTTCTTTCATTTTATTTCGCGTTTTTTTATTTGCCATTATTTACATCATGAGAGCATCTTGGCGCAATCTATTTGCAGAAAAAGATTTCGCAAGAGGTACCATTTTTCTTTGTGACATTGTTCAAGTCATGCAAAGCAAGCTCAGGGTTCGCGGTTAACCGCTTCCCGATTGCCCGGGGCAAGTGAAATTTGGCCACGGGCAAGGTAAAATTATGGGCAACTTGCCCGACCGGGCAAGCATTTTTTAAAGCAGCCAAATATCTTTAATTTTGACGAAAACGGTGGTGTGATCTGTTTGTGTGCACTGTATGGTGATGGTTTAACCCAGACAACCCCTTATGTTTTGGTATGGTCCATTGGCCTTATCGGGGGTAATGGGCGGGCGCTACGGGGATCAGTTAGTTCAGTGAATGTCGAGTTAAAGTGGACGTCAATAAATCCCGCAGTATTGGAACTCGCTGTCGTAGCATCCTCATTTGAAGTTTGAAAAACACAACAAAAACCTACGATATTTTGGCCGAAAATTGACAGCCGGAAGTTTTCTTACCTTCTGCGCATGTTTACGAGTGGCGACGAGTTCGTTCAAATCCGAACATTTCGGATTCCTCTGACATGACTAAAATAGCTCGAATATTTTTAAGTAGACAATTCAGTTGTGAGTAAGGAAGGGAGTAATATTTGATTATTGGCTGTTAATTCATTAGCTCCATGATGTGACCTGACATAGTGTCAGTGACTGTGTTCTGTTTATGCTATGAAACTTATGGAGGCAGCACCACAGGCACTGGTCTTAAAGGAATACACAAATTTGCCACACTCATAATTTACTCATGTGATTCCTCAATTAATACGCTCTCCTGGACTTAAAATTGATCATCTGGATTGCTGTAATATCATTTTCCCAATTTAACATGCAGATTTGTTAATTATTAAAACTACAATTAACATTTTCAATAACTGCACAGGATGATACATTTGCTCTTGTGAGTAGGGTTTCATGGTTGATGATGAAAACAAGATTAATTTATGCTTATCAGATTATATGTTTATTTACATTTGTGGCGCACATTTTACAACCATAAACATTTTATTCTTAGAGAAAAAAAATTGTCACTTGCCCAAGTCGGGCAAGTAATTTGGCCACTCGGGCAAGGCAAATTTTAGTGGCACTTGCCCTATGGGCAAGCAGTTTTTAAAGTTAACCGCGAACCCTGCAAGCTATTTGGAATGTTCATACAAATGATTTTTGTACTTTTATTTTTCATTGAAAGTAAAGTGTACCAGTTGGTCAATAAAAAAAACAGTCAATATGCAATTCCTGCATTTATTTTGATTTTAGTCCACGTGGGAATTTATTGTGCATTTATCGTTATCGAGGTAAAATTGCTCGATTTCTCGCGATATTGATTTGAGGTCATATCGCCCAGCCCTTCTACAGCATGTATACAGTGTGAGACGTGTTGTGTTCACTTGCTCCAAGGCAATTGTTTTTAAGTGTATACCACATACCCAACGAATTGTGTAATTTGTATGGCGGGGTGTACACATGCGTTGCAAAAACACATGCACACACTGTCACTCACGCACTTCCGTATATAGTTTATTTCAGCACCTTTTGTCATGCTGTTTTTATTTTATAGAAGGAAAGCATTATTTTGATGTCTGAGCTGTCACAAAAGAAAAAATAGAACTGTTGAAGTCAAGTCAAGCTTGTGCTTGAAATGTTTGTTCTTAGTTTCTCAGTTTTTCGTGAGCAATGGGAATTCAGTTATATTCAAACGCTGTCAGGTAAAGGCTCCATATTTTTATAGCATTATAGCACACTATTCTGTGGGCGCTAGAATTGAAGGGTTTGCGTTAGTAAAAATAGGTGGGATTAAATGAGCTGAAGTGTATCTCTTGAGTGCTCCTTAAATATTTGCCTGTGTTGGTATATTTTATTTTGGTCGTGTCATGTTTATTCTTACGCTGAAAGAGACATGAGGTGTTCGAAAAAAATAAATGATTTTTTTTTTTCCCGGTCAAAACTACCAATGGTGTCTGTTTTTTTTTCCTCTGTGAAATGTACGAGTTATCACTTTGACGCACATGATGTCACGTGGCTGGAGGACTGGAAACTTGCACGAACAACATTTACGTTGAAATGTAACAATGACACATATATCGACATCTAACAAACATGCATGGGCATCTAACATTGACACTTACATTGACGTCTATAACATAAACCATTACAATCACATCTAACAAACACGGACATCTAACAGACACATCGACATCCATCATAAACATTTACATAGACATCGACATCTAACCAACCTCTACATAGACATCTTACACACATCGACATCTAACAAACATTTACATAGACATCTAACATAAACACATCTAATATAGACACATAGATTGACATCTAACATCGACACATTGAGATCTAACATAGACATACATTGACATCTAACATAGACTGTTACATCGACAACTAACATCGACACAAGGCTTTGTCAAATGACACGTCATGACGACATATACAGAGACACAAGGCACAACAGCATATTTTTGGTACAAATTGAACCCGATATGTTAGCTACCTCGTTCGACTTAAAGGGTTAGCGAACTTGTTATGGTGGTTGAGGCGTGGTGGCTACCCAGCTCGTGTAGTGTATATTAAACTTAAGTTAATAATTTATGACCAGTAAACACGGATGTTGTAACGCAAAACAATGTTCAAATGTTAGTTTTTTTTCAACACATTTCATGAGAAAAAGCTCTACTTGTCTGTGAGAAATGTATGTTGTAGACCCATTATATAACACAATATTACACAATTTTACATTGGAATTTCATTTAATAAAACATTGACAATTATCTTTACAAACACTGTGTATGATTCATCTTTTCATTTGTTGTTCAATGAGCAAAACAGTGGCGATCAAAACAGTGCAAATTAAATGACATTTTATAGGTATCTGGTTGCAATACAGTGAACCCTCGCTACTTCGCGGTTCACCTTTCGCGGGTTCAGTGCTTCGCGGGTCTAAAAAATATTCGGGGGCATTGTAGTTTCGCCGAGCGGCACGACGGGGCGCTGGAGTGGTTAGACGGCCGGCGTCCGCCGAAGAAGAACGTGGGCGAAGAGGAGAGTGGACAAAGAAGAGCACGTTCCCCCGGGCACGATTTGGGGCGACGTTTCGCGCGGTTCGGACCGTACCAGAGCTCCGGCCAGCGTGCGTGGCAGTTAAGCCGAAGAGGAACAACTTCCGCCCGGGCACTAGCGGGGCGACATTTCGCTCCGTTCGGGACCGTGCGAGAGCTCCGGAGGAGACCGGCCGGCGTGCGTGGTTGTTAAGCCGAAGAGGAACACCTTCCGCCCGGGCATGAGCGGAGCGCGAGGCTGTCAGTTATGAATGAATAAATGAATAAATAAATGAAGAATGCCAGGGCACACCGGACGGCGTACCAGCAGGTAAAAGTCGAAGTAATTAAATAAATACAAAAAGAAGTAATTGAATAAATACAAAAATAATGGCTGGGGAATAAAAAAATGTTTTAATAATTTTTTTTTTTTGTTATAACATGAATTTCACCCTCTCTCTCTCTACCCGTATATATATATATATATATATATATATATATATATATATATTATTTTATTTATTTATTTTTTTAAGCATTTTTGAAGGTGCGCCGCTACTTCGCACTTTTTTTTAAAGCATTTTTGAAGGTGCGCCGCTACTTCGCACTTTTTTTTTTTTTAAGCATTTTTGAAGGTGCGCCGCTACTTCGCGGATTTTCAGTTTTCGCGGGTGGTCTCGGTCCCCATTAACCGCGATAACCGAGGGTTCACTGTAGTAAGTTACATTCTAATTTACATTGACAGGTAATGGAAATGACTACTCGTAACCTCAATTGAACTGTATTTCAGTCAGAATGCCTCAAACATCATAAAAAAATAAAACGTTGAGTATTATTTCTCCTTCAAAATGTCAGAAGAAATACTCTATAATGGCCTGACGACATTAACATAGCTTATAGTATATAGCAGGGGTGGGAAAACTTTTTTATTGGCGGGCCACAATGGGTTCTAAAATTTGACAGAGGGGCTGGACCAGGAGCAGATGGATGGAGTGTTTTGGTAACCTCATCTCATCTGAGAAAAAAAATACATTTAATTTTAAATGAAAGTGAACAAAAGCTTGTCTTTGAAAAACCACACTATTTTGAAAATAAAACATTAACAAGGTTTTTTTTTTTTTTTTCAAATTCGGCGGGCCGGATTAAAACGTTTAACGGGCCGCATGTGGCCCCCGGGCCGTAGTTTTCTCACGTCGGTATATAGCATAGCGGCATAGGTTCCCTCGTCAACATCAAGTGAGTTACCCTCTTACCAAGACCAAAATACGGGGCTCTCCATCTCCCGGTCACTTCTCCAGACCCCAACAGTCACCCTCGTTGCGAGAACTTGGAGATTCGATGTTTATTTTTTTTCGCTTCTTCAACTTCGTGTCTGATTCTTTTCTCTTCTCTGGCTCCAGGATTCCGCTGTCAATCAGATGACGATTGAGGCGGGACTTCCGGTTCAAAGTCACCCTCAGAGTTTGCAACCATTTGAGATGGCTTCTGTGGTAATAACAACTGTCATAGGTGCAATTTGCTCTATAAAGCATTAAAAAAAAATAATAATAATAAATTACAAAAAATAGTCAAGTACAGCACTCGTCTCATAAACTAGGTAAGAATTTAGCGTTACTAACGTTGCTACACTATAAAGAGTGTTTTACTGACTAGCTAAACCCAGTTTGCTTAAACTGATCGTACACTGGACGAAATCTTACCGTTGTCTTTTTACAAATGGATTATGAAATTGTTGCAGAAATTGTTTTGCTGTGACGGAGGGCAAGTTTTATAAGGTTCGTTCATCGGGAAGGTTTTATATTAGACGAGGATGGTCTTGTTCTTCGGATTTTTTTTTTATTTATAAAAGGCCGAGCATTTGTATTTGCGCTCAGACTGTGTTGCACAGTGCACACGAACCAAAAGCTCTAAAGAAAACACAATACCCGATCCAAACGGAGGGACGTGTTATCTTTATCTTCCACACCGCCTATCTTGTACTGGCTTGCGGGGAGGTGCTGCCGCCTATCCCGTCTGACTTTGGGCGAAATGCGGGAGGGACGACCTGAACAGAGAAATACAAAAAGAAGCAGTACAGCGTCAGTGTAACTCCTTACGGGATAATATCCTCGTCGCATAAACAAGGTAAGAATTTCACGGTATGCATTTTGGTGAACTATAAAGCGTGCTTTACTGACTGGAGCGACGTCGAGTTAGCCTAAATGTATCGTGCATTGGACTAAATCTAGCAAGTTAGAATTATACGATTTGTTCTTCGGGAAGGTTTTATTATTAGAGGAGGAATTAAGATCTTGCCCTTCGGACATTTTTTGTGATAAAAGGCCGAGCATTTGCATTTGCGCACAGTATTAGTCCACGAAACAAGAAATACCCATGTACAAATAACTTGCAATTATAATAGTTGGAGCTGTAACAAAGTGTTTTTCATACGGTGTTGTATAAATTAGCAGGAAATTAGAACACAAATTAAAACACGTACAGTAGATACAAGAAGAACAACGACAGTCACATGTTGAGTCGAAAGCTAAAGAATAAAAATGTGTCTTCAAAACGTTTTAAAAGTGGACAGAGAGGGGGCTTGCCTAACATTCAATGGAGAGTCAGGGAATGGACTCCGAGTGCAAGTTTCAGGCCATCTATCTCAAGAAAGAGCTTCTGATGCACCTCAAACGGGTACTGCAAATTTAGTAAGTTCAGCGCATAGTTAATTCCCATGAGCAGGAGACTGGCAACATTTCCACAACCTCATTTTCTTAAGCAACAATGGAAACAGAGGCATGGGATGTGTCTTCTTGTCCCTCACTTGCTTGGAAGACATAGAGTACGTGTGTCAAACTCAAGGCCCGGGGCCAGATCTGGCCCACAACCTAATTTTATGTTGCCCGCAAAGGGCAAATCATCTGCATCAACTTCCTGTTTCTAGCATATTTTCTTCACAACAACACTGAGATATGAGATATTGCCAATTATTTGTTACCAATCCTCCCCTTTTAAAAAAAATTGAAAAATTGTTGAACAATTACTTACTAGCTTCTGATTTCAAAACTGGCTTTCCAATCAATTTATATGGGTTCACAGTCCCTCTGAGGGAAACCACAACTACGATGTGGCCCGTCCATAAAAATGAGTTTGACACCCCTGACATAGACCTTCAGTACTTGCTTGGCCTGGTCCTCTTTTGCTTGTTCTCTGCTGACTTCCTGAAAGAGCATATACATCCATGGTTAGGTGCATAATGTCCCAAATTTGTGTTTGCTTTTTATAGTTCTGAATATCGCTGTCTTCAGGCAGTATCCAAGAAGCTCCAGAATCTTCACCTTGCAGGAGACTTCCAATGGCACGTTTTTGCAATCATTAACACTGCATCATCCAAAGAGAGCAAACCATTTTCAACATTTGAGATTGGTCAGTAATATTTACAAGTAACACCCACTCGTGTGGATTGACCAATAGATTAGATCTAGAAAAACATGAAATTACTCAAATTATGACAACATGTTTCAGCCGGACACCAGTGATATGTGACAGTATTTGCAATCTGCATTACATGTTTATAACAGCATATATGAGAATCAAAAAATAAATAAAAAGGGCAATGAAAACGGAAATTAAAATAGAAACCTCAACCTCAAGGATAGGATTTTTGTCGAAATCTCAAAATCGAAACTTTGGACCTTCTGATTTATTTTGTCAATTACCCGAAAGTAACCTTTGCCAAATGCCAACCCTTTAGCCAGAGCAGGTCACATACTGGCAGCAATTAATTTATTTGAATATTGTGACAAATAAAAATGTTTGCTGCACAGTCTATGAGTTAATTGCAGCTTTAAAAACGTAATACTGTTGTAATTTACCTGGTAGTCCGTGATGAGTTCCTCTGCAGACTGTCCGAGGAATTTCATCAAGGAATGGATTATGCCCTCCCTTCCAGCTTCAACGTTTTGCTATTTAAAAAGACACAAGATGATTAAGTGTCTTAAATAAATAAAAGCTCACATATGCATTGCTTACATCCCAAAAAGTGCATCTCAACTTTAAATAAAAAAAATAGCAAGATATCCATAAGCTCTAACAGATCTTTTATTGTTTTATTCTGTTAATGCTTATGATGGACTTATCCAAAATTGTTTGATGCAAATTCTATTTGCAGTAATAAAACACAACCCTCTTACATGACTGAGTGAACTGAGCATAGGTCTTATTTCAGTGCCAGTAACTCGGCCTTTTTTTCCAAGTATCTCCTTCAATTCCAGGGTGTAAAGTTCCATCTTGGTTAGCCAGGTTCTCTCAAATTGAACATATGTAATTTGTTTGAACTCTTTCTTAATCTGAAACATTTTTCCCTCAATTAGAACATTTTCAAAATTAAGAAATCTAAATCACGATTTAAATTTTGATTAATCGTCCAGCACTAGAAGATACAGCAGCAGGTATTACTCCTCCTCTAAAATAATAAAGGCAGTACAATCATCACTTAATTTGACACAGAGTTTGGATTAATTGCTGGACTATGGTCTGATATTTGTCCCACTTGAAACTAAATCTGAATATTGGTTATTTGAATGTGAATATCTTAACTTTGATATTTGAATTGAAACCTGAATGTTTTGAATTGAACACTGAATTATTGAATTGAAAAACTGAATTCGAATTACATAAATTGTATATTTTTAATTTGATTCTGAATTTTTCGATCATAATGTTTTTGTTAAGAACTATATCCCAATAAACTTGAATGTAGGACTTTAAAATGCGTTTTTAATTCCTCAAAAAAAAGGTCTCCTCACCAAAAATTCAATGCTGCATATGCTCAAATTCAGTTTACTAAGTAAAAATTCAAGACTCAGTGACAGACATACGGGAGCTTTAGGGTGCCTCAAGGATGTGCAATGGATTCCAATCACCTTCCACCTATCACATCAACCCCCCATCCTTCAGCAGATCCACTGGCTTCCAGTCAATCAACAAATCATTTTCAAAATTCTTCTATATATTTTCAAATCTATGGCTGGCGACCAGTTCAGGGTGTAGTGCGCCTTTCGCCCGTAGTCAGCTGGGATAGGCTCCAGCACCCTCCCGTGACCCTGTACCGGATAAGCGGTGTGGATAATGACATGACACATGACTTTCAAATCTCTTCACAACCTCGCCCCTCCCTACCTTTCAGACATCATCCATATTCCCACTCCATCCCGCGCTCTCCGGTCTTCATCCTCCTCACTCCACCCCTTGCCTGCCACCATGGGGGACAGAGCCTTCAGCGATTCGGTTCTCCAGCTCTGGAACTCTCTCCACCTGACCTCTGTAATTGCACCACCCTCCCTGTGTTTAAAACTAAACTCAAAACCAATCTGTTCCGCCTTAATTACTCTCTCCAATTCCAGATATGTCCCTCATCCACTTTATTGTATTTTATCCTGCTTGATTTACGTGTTGGTGTTTCTACCCGTATTTGTGTTTTTACTTTCGTATTTTACTCTGTACAGCGGCCTTGAGTGTCCTGAAAGATGCTTAAAAAAAAAAAAAAAAAAAAATATATATATATATATATATATATAAACACACACACACACACACACACACACACACACACACATATATATATGTTGTTTGTTTTTTTTTCATGGTGGAAAAAAATTTCATCTAAATAACTCTAATGAATTTGTCTTTTATCATGGTGGTCTGTAGGATGAATTGGATCAAGAGCCTGCCAAGTGCACCATGGTGGTGTTTGTTGTCCGGGAGGAAGAGGATCTTCAGCCACCACATTACATCGGGGCAGTTATTGTAGGTGTGAAGGTTCTTTGTCAGTTGCCATCTCTTGCACATAGATGTGTGATGCTGTTTGGCCTCATCTCTCCACTAAACCTGTCTTACCTAAGTAAGTTAAAACACGCTTTTGATGCACTACAAAAAAATACTCATGGAGATAGAACCAAACAAATTGACACGAATAGTGTGCGGTTTGAGTGTCAAACTAAATATTTGATAGCCCAAAAAAAAACCATTTCAGAATGTCCTTTTTAACCGTTTGTAGGTTGTATTCAGAGAAAAAAACTACAGCATTTTTCTAAAACAAAATTACATCAATTTAATGTCTTTATTCCAAAGTAACAAATATATATATATATATATATATATATATATATATATATATGTGTATATATATGTGTATATATATATATATACACAGACCAGTTGTCCTTTCATTTTACCATGAAGAGTCCTGAGACCTCTATGGCCCTGGTTAGACGACCACCCACCGCTGTGTTGTTGGGAATAAATGTGCAACATTGTTCACCGAACATAGCACAAACACCACCTCTCTCATCCAACAATACATCAACAGTCATCCTGTTTCGGAATGCCATTAGAGATTGGTTGATAGCCGTTCATGCAGTTTCAAACCCACTTTGCGTCCAATTACCTAATTTTTGCACGTTGTGATGATGCAGTTGACCTGTCTGCGTTCTTTGTTCTTCGTTCGAGGACTCAAATCCTGTTACTTGATCTGTTAATTTACACTTACTTACTTACTTACACTAAGGAGAACACCGATGGCTTCCATGTATGTTGAATCATTTTTTTTTTTTTTTTTGCCGTGATAGTCTGCTTTCTCTTTTTTAACGTCACCGATGTCCTGTCATGACATTGGACAGTTCACACAGTTTATTAACAAACAATATAAAACATACCATTTACGATCAATCAATTACATTTTGTGAAATGGCACTCTCCAGAAACTACCAATAATTTATAAGCAGGGCCTAGTTATGAAAAACACATACAGATATGCACTAAGTCTCAAAACCTTTTACATTTTTGGGTGATTTATCAAATGATCTATCATATCCACACCACCACCAGATTTCCCCTCTTGATAGTGGATTGAAGTTTATTTCAACCACTATCAAAACCAGACACAGTGGTGGTGAAAAGATTCCTAACCGCTTAGCTCTGTCAGCAACATTAATGCTATTTAAATTTTCAAGAGCAACTATCATAGAAAACATGTTCATCTACATCAACTCTAGTCACAGGATACACGCTGACCCAATCCATACATGTATTATCAAGATAAGCATTAATATAATATCAATAATACAATTTCATTTGCTTATTTTGGATATCTCGTTGTCCAATTGCTATCTTTTCACGAAAGTACAGACTTTCTCCTGTAACTTTGTTCTGTGGACCAATAGTTGCCCACTTGAGTATTACTCATGGTTCCAACTCAAATCTATCAACATGTCGTCCAAGCTCCACAAATATGTCCCATCACTTTTTTTTTTTCAATTATCTGCTTGGTGTTTGCAAATCCATTTTGATTAGTAATTGGGATTCTTACTGTTGGTATTGTACTATAGTCACATCATAGTTTGTTTATGTAACTCTGGGTTGTTCCCACATATAACACAACAACAAAAATATCAGAATAAAATTGTATACATCCAACATAGAACAGCTGCTTTTAACCACTTCAGGGTCATTTTGTCTGAAATATCCCCTCTACTTAGTCTGGTGTCTTATGAAATAAGACCACCCTATCATCAGACTTCCGCTCATCTCCTTTGTAGGAGATTTCAACCAAAATGACCTTTTTACATGTGTCAAATGAACCAATGTTGACTCTTCTACTATATTTACAGCTGTGAGAGCTGTCAATAAAACTAAACATGGCATTCCCCCTTGGGTAATTACATATGTCTTATCTTCAAACTTCTTTCAAGCATCCAGTCTCCTGGCTCCACTAGTTTAGTGCCCTGCTAGGAGACAGAAAGATCCTCACCACTCTAAATTTGTGCCTGTCTTTGTTTTTCTAACACTTTTCACATGTAGTCAGCTAAAGTTGCTTCAGCATCTATTTCCCATTTGTTCTTAAATTTGAGGTATTCTATAAGGCCTTCCAAGCAATGTTTTACAACGTCTCGGTCCTAAATACAATGAAATACAATACAGTGCAACTCTCTGTATATAACTCAAATTAACTCACATAAACACATTTACAGTAGATACCAGAAAAACAACAGAACAGCAACAGTCTCATGCTGAGTCAAAGGCCCGAATATTCATCTTCAAGCGAGGTTTAAAAGTGGACAGAGAGGCGACTCGCATAACATTCAATGGAAAGTCACAGTGCTTGTCGTTTTTACAAACAGTTTTACTAATTTCCATACACTGTGTCCACTGCCTCCCCGTTTCCTCAATGCATAGCCTTTTCACTTTTTTTTTTTTTGTTCATTCTTTTCACCAATCCAGAGCTTTGAGGGTGGTAAGCACAATTATCTTTCAAATCAACGTGAAACATTCCTATCTCTTTCACAAGTTAGTTAACAAAATGGGTACTATTATCACTGTTTATTATTTTCAGGAATACCATATCTCGGAATGATATCCTTACAAAGTACTTTTGCCACTGTCAATGCATCTGGATTTGTTGGTTAGAAAGAGTTCTAACCATTTCGAATTCACATCTATGATGACCAAACATTTATTTTATTTTTTTTCTTCACTTTGGTTTTTATCAAATAAGTCCATATGAATAATTTGAAATGGATATTGTGGTGTAGGAAAGCGTCCTCTGCGTGGACTCAAATTACCTTGTGAATTGTGTTTCGCACACGTTAAACATGCCCTACAAAAATGTTTCGAATAAGCATTAAAGCCGTAAGCCGTATAATAACGTAATATCTGATGCACCATTTCCCCTGTTGAGACATGTGTTATCCCATGACTCAATATAGCAGCCCATTTGTAAAGATTATTGTTTGGTCATACAGAGATCACGTAGCGATGTTACACCATTTTCCTCCAAAGCCTTTGTTTAACTTTGGGACTTCTATCACTAAAACGTGTATGTCCGCAACAGCTTCTTTAGCTGTATTGTCTGCAATGTGTATTCAAGGAAAACACTTATGCAATGTATGCGCTACACATTTTAAGACGACTATATGTGTAAATAGTAACACAATTTACTCTCTTTAGTTTACACGCTTTTGTTTAAGATACTAATTCTGTTGCATGAGCTGAGTAATTTGAGGAGTAACTGCTAAGTTCTTTTTCCCAGTGTCATTTGATACAACTACAGTATTTTATTTATTTATTTATTTATTTATTTCCATCTACAAATAGCACTTCTCCGTTTTCTGAAGGCGAATCTTTTTGATGCCTTTACTTTTGGTTACTTTTTTCTACTAACTCATAACAATCTAGTTTTGTACCATCCTCCTGACATAATAATGACAGCCGGGTTTAATGTTGTACATCTCTCTATAATCAGATGTGGTTTTGATAACAATGTATTCATACACTATAAATGTCCCGCCGGTGACAAAAACGTCATGTTCATCAGCAAAAGCAATGCAGAAACCGCAGGTGGTACTCTCAAAACCAGAGGATGGAACAAAACTATGGTTGCACTTGTTTCTGCAATTTCCAGATTGTGGGACTAATAAAAGACCATCTTTATCTTAATCTTATATCTACAGCAATAGATACTGCATTAACTGTTCTCATGCAGTGCTTCAATGCACATTCTACGTTGTCTAGTTTGGAATAGAAGTATGCGATTGGTTTCATCTTATCTCCATGTTTCTACACTAAAACTAAGGCCTTTTGCATCTGGACAAAGGGTCAGTGCCATACTTAATACGAACACTTGTTTCCTTTCACAAAAGCTGAATATGCTTTATCAGTCCAGTGTAAGGACAATGTCATTTAGAGGTTTTCCTCATTCATCATTTTACTCAGTGGCACAGTAATTTCTGCATAATTTGGAACTCAGACTTTACAATAATTTGTTAATCTGAAGCATGTTAATTTTATTTTTATTTCCTATTTTTAGTACACATCAATGTTATTTGTAGTCTCTAATTTCTTCTCTGCTTTAATTCCTTGGATGTTAAGATGGCGGCGCGCATGGACGCAGCGGCTAACAGCTCCCCCTCACAGTGCTCCTTATTACTTTTTATTAGTGTTTGCTTGCTCTTATTGGCATCAACTGAGGCACAACATCGATATACCCGCCAGGACATCGTGAACATTGGATATCGATGCGAAATAACCATCACAGAGGAATTTTGCTATGATCGCAAAATTCCGAACGAACTGGCGAGGCTGCCCGGCTCACCGTGGCTGGTCATCGGGACCGGGAGGCGGCGCAGGCGACGCAGAGAGAGGAAGCAGAAGCGAGGCTGCAGGTCCGGTGTCTTGCAACGGCTGCGACGGCAGCCCCATAGGCAACCACTACCGAGTCTGCACCTCACCAACGCCAGATCCGTGGTCCACAAAATCGACGACCTGGGATTACAAATCCTGGGAAACCGCTATGTGCGCGATAGCAGTGTGATCGTCGTCACGGAAACCTGGCTGCACGCAGACGTCCCCGACGCTAGCATCCAGCTGGCCGGGCGCTCGCTACATCGCGCGGATCGGACGAGGGACACCGGTAAGAGGAGGGGCGGGGGGCTCTGTGTTTACGTGCATGAGAACTGGTGCGGCGATAGCACGATCGTCGAGAAGCACTCTTCCCCCGACATCGAGTTCATGTCCGTTAAATGCCGGCCTTATTTTCTCCCGAGGGAGCTAACGGTAGTGATTCTCACAGCTGTTTACATCCCTCCCGACGCTAGCACTAGCACGGCGCTCTCGCTACTCGCGTGCGTCATCAATAAACATCAGCGGGCGCACCCTGATGGCGGTCACATTGTAGCGGGAGACTTTAATAAGGCCAATTTAAAGACTGTACTCCCAGAGTTTCACCAGCATGTCAAGTGCCCGACGAGGGGAGACAACACTCTCGACCATGTGTACTCGAACATCAAGCACGCATACAGAGCCCTCCCACTCGCCCCCCTCGGCCAGTCAGACCACCTGTCCTTGCAGCTCGCACCTGCGTACACCCCTCTCAGGCGCAGATTCAGGCCTACCACAAAGACTGTGAAAACCTGGCGTGACGACGCCATGAGTGAATTACAGGACTGCTTTCATGACACAAACTGGGACCTCTTTGATCATCAGGACCTTGATGTCTACACGCATTGTGTACTGGACTACATCAAGTTCTGCATGGAAACTGTGTCCCAACAAAAGACTATACGGACCTTCCCAAATGCGAAGCCCTGGATGTCCAGCAGGGTTCGCGCTCTCCTCTAGGCCCGTGACGCTGCCTTCAGGTCAGGCGACAAAGCCCAGTACAGGGTGGCTCGTGCTGACCTGAGCAAAGGCATCAAGCTAGCAAAGGCAACCTACAAGGGGAGGCTGGAGGCCCACCTTGCCAGTAACAGACCACGGGAGGTGTGGCAGGGTCTACGGAGCATCACCAACTTCCGTGGCAGCAGCACGACCTCTGTAGACCCGAGTGCATCGCTGGCAGAGGAGCTTAACTGCTTCTTCGCTCGCTTTGACTCGCCCCAACCATCACACCCCCGCACTTCAAGCTCCAACTCCCCCCCACTCATCGTAGAGGAACACGGTCAACCCCAGGAAAAGCTACTGGATCCGACGGAATACCAGGCAAGGTCCTCAGAGCATGTGCCCACCAACTGTCACATGTTTTCTGCAGGATCTTCAACCGCTCCCTGGCTCAGGCAGTCATCCCCTCCTGCTTGAAAACCTCCACCATTATTCCTGTCCCCAAAAAGTCACCAGCCGTCCACCTGAATGACTACCGTCCTGTTGCTCTCACACCAGTCATTATGAAGTGCTTCGAGAGGCTGGTTCTCCAGCACATCAGGGACTGCCTTCCTCCCACTCTGGACCCCTACCAGTTTGCATACCGGGCTAACAGATCCACTGAGGACGCCATCGACACTGCTCTGCATGTTGTACTGGGCCACCTGGAACAACAGCGGAGCTATGCAAGGATGCTCTTTGTGGACTACAGCTCGGCATTCAACACGATCATCCCAGACATCCTCGTCGCCAAACTGGACACTCTCGGCCTCCCTGCCCTCACACGCATCTGGATTAAGGACTTTCTGACCAACAGACCCCAGACTGTGTTGCTCGGCCCCTACACGTCCTCCACCCTCATGCTGAGCACCGGTTCCCCCCAAGGATGCGTGCTGAGCCCTCTCCTGTACGCCCTCTACACCTACGACTGCAGCCCGGCCCACGGCAACAACACCATCGTCAAGTTTGCTGACGACACGACAGTGGTCGGTCTGATCTCGGAAGGTTACGAGACAGCCTACAGAGAGGAGGTAAAGAGACTGACAACTTGGTGCAAGGACAACAGACTGCACCTTAACTCTGCTAAAACAAAGGAGATTGTCGTCGACTTCAGGAGGAACAAGACGCTGCCGCCCCCCCTCTGCATCGAAGGCGTGTGTGTGGAGAGGGTCCACACGTTCAAGTTCCTGGGAGTACAGATCTCCGATGACCTTTCTTGGAGTCACAACACCACAGCAGTGGTAAAGAAGGTCCGCCAACGTCTGCACTTCCTGAGAGTCCTCAGGAAATTCAACCTGGACAGGAAGCTGCTGCTGGCCTTCTACCACTCGTCCATCGAGAGCCTGCTGACGTACTCTGTCTCCACCTGGTACAGCGGCTGCACTGAGGCGGACAGAGTGAGGCTCCAGAGGACAGTCAAAACAGCGCAAAGGATTATTGGCTGCCCTCTCCCCTCGCTGTCGGACATCTACACCGCCCGGTGCCTCAGAAGGGCTCTCAACATCGTCAAAGACAATACCCACCCAAACTCACACCTGTTCGACCTGTTGCCCTCTGGCAGGCGCTACAGATGCATCAAATCAAGGACCAATAGACTGAGAAACAGTTTCTTTCCGAGAGCCATCTCCATACTGAACTCTCACACACACACGAGACCACCCTAACCTTGCAAAACAGCATTGTGATGTGTTTCTATATGCCCTATTCAGTCTTATTTATTTATCTAATTTATATATTTGTCTGTATTATTGTTGTATTGCACTGGAGAGGGGAGCCCTCTAATCTCGTTGCACACTTGAGTACAATGACAATAAAGGGATTTCTATTTCTATTTCTATTTCTATTTCTAATGTAAATACTAGCCCTTCTTATCAAATTACCATCTTTTTTTCCCGTGTCATTTCCATCTGTGCATTTCATTCCAGTTACTAACTACAGTTACCTTAATAGAAAGATCATCAACTGAAGTATGAAACATAACATATTTATTTCTTCAAATCATCCTTACAGCAGAACCTAATTCTTATCCTTATTCATTTGTTCAAGTCACACCTTCTTCAATCACCAAACTCTCTCTCTGACTTCCTCCCCCTACTTGGGAACGAGCATCTAACTTCAAAGAGCTGTTAACTCTTTGTTACAGCACACTCATGAGTTACGATTACACCAATACCCATTGCCCTCTGTCAAACTTTCCTCACTCCTTTTTTTTTTTTAATTTTCCAAATTCACTGTAGCCTTACCAAAGCCACTCAAAACTATCAAGGTATCAAATCAAAAACTACAAAATCAGGAAACACCTATGCTCCTACAAGGGTTTCTCATGCTCACTTCTTCATTCAATTAAGATTTCACAACACCTACTCCTCTCTTTCTGAAAAAGACACAAGTATACAATTAAGTAAAACCCATCATCAGAATGATATACCTTGTCTGTCGGATCATGTAAGTATAAATTGTGCCATCAATAATCTTTTTCTGTAAATTAATCACATCCCCACAACTTGGGCTCTCATTGTTCTGTAAAAGTAAACCTAATTTCAATTCATGCAACCAACTCAGTGTCCTTCTGGGTCCCTCAACCACGCAGGTTCTAATTCTGTTACTCTAGACAGTTTTCCACTTGCAAATCTGACTATGACACATTTCTCTTGCTCTATCATTTGGAATTAATTTATTACAAGCAATCCTACATGCACCAGTGTCACATAAAAAGGTAATTGGTGACCCATTTACCAATAAGGTTATTTCAGCTCAGTTATTTCATCAAAGGCCAATATCTCTTGTAAATTTAGGAGGACCTCTTCATCTAGAAACTCATCTGTTCCTTGATCAGCCTCTAAATCCTGTTTAGATGCTTCCTATCCTAGTCATGCTGAAGGTTGCTTTTTCTCAGGGCAATCTCTTGCTATATGGCCTTCTTTACCACAACGCCAGCAGCCTGATGTATTTTGCCTGTTTGCTCCTCTTCCTATTCTTCCTCCTTTCTGTCGTCTGCCCCTTTGTCCTCTAAAGCTACCTAGGCCCTTTCCACCTCGATAAAAGACCTCCTGTCCTACCTGTCCTACCTGACCTGTCCTGTCTATAGACCTCTGCTTCTTTTTATTTTCTATCTTCTCAGCATGGAGGGCGTGATTTACATACTCCTCCAGGGTACCTGTTGGCAGGCAAATGAAATGTTTATTTACCCACTTATGAATTACCTCTCTTGAGCCTGCATGTAAAGCATTCTTCAACTGCTGTTGAAATGGCCCATTTACATTACCATTTTCCTGTAGCCCGCTGTGATTTTTAAACACAGCTGTCATTCTCACTTTGTGTTGCTCAAAAGTCTCATCATCCTTTTGTTTTACTCTTCCTATTTCAGTGTAATTTGCTCTATCTGACTTTTCGCATTCCTTTCCTTTGCTTATTTTGTTTTCATTCTCTTTTTGTTTCCTGTATCCCTCTTCTCTTTTTAAGGCTACCCTCATCCAATATTCTGTTTCCTCAAAGCCATTTTTCTTCATCTTTTTGGGGTCTTTTTCGTCTTTCCTATGATTGATCCCTGCAATGCGGCTATTTTTTGTGTATTTAACTGACCATTAAAGCCATGTTCAGTTATCCATGTATCTAAATATTGAGTTTTATCAGGATCCTGTTTTTCGATGAACTTCCAATCTCTACACTGCAGCGTATCCCTGGGTTTTATTTTACTACCTAATATCCCCATTTTAGAAAATTTGGACCAGTTTGTCAACACCTAAGGTGTTCTAAAAACTGGTTTCTCATCAGTAGGACAGCAACTCAAATTTCCTGTTGTGGTAATTCTCAATTCAACCTTTTCAGGTGGAGAATTATTGCCTTTGCATCCACACCAGTCTGCTGTGTACAACCCTACTGTATTACATCGGATAAAATACCAAGTGGTATTTGTAATCCCCAATCACACCGTTCACTCACTTTACATACGGTTTGCGCAAACATTCACACACGGAATTTAAGTGTACACACAGACTCCGCCGTCCTACTTTCTCCACGGAATTTCTCGGACTCCGCCGTCATATACCTGCCATTGACTAGTATTCACAGGGTTTTTTTATTTCTCACTCCACTGTCCTTCATGGACCTGCCATCGACTAGTATGCACAGGATTTCTTATCTATACACAATTTCTTTCTCTTTTCTCTATCTTTCTTTCTTTCTCTTTTCTTATTTCATCTCTACTTCATGTCTTTCTTTGCTTTTTTTTCTTTTTTATGTTTTATTTTTATTTATTTATTCTTAATGCTCATTTATTTATTCTGAACACTTATTTATTTATTCTTAACGCGCAATGACCTCCAGTCAGTCACTTCCCCCCTAAAAAAAAATATCTCACCACTGTTGTCTTCCCTCCATTGGATCGCCGTCAACCGTCAGATCCCAGCTGGTGGGGTGAGGTCCAGTCCTGGAAAAGGATTTTTAGGCTCTCTCTAGTGAGCCTGCCATGGCCATGGTCTTTCTGGAGTTCACCACACCCGCTGGAATCCTCAGGTATCTTGGCTTCCCGCTCGAAGGACCAAAATAATGTCAGGTTCAATCACCTAAGCATTCACTGAACAAAGGCAAAATGAATGAAAGGAAGACAAGAGTTGATCTTTTACTCGCGAGGAGAACGAACGGAGGTGTGCTCAGTTACATCTCCAACTTCGTTCTGGAGCACACTCCGCCGAGCCCTCTATTTTATTTGGGAAGTCCCTAAACAATACAATGTATTTGCACTAAGGAACGAAGGGGGGAGCACCAGCAGGAACATGTAAACATTTCAGACACAAGAGGAAAGACAGACATCAATGGCAGTCATTTACTGATTGAAAAGGCAGATATGCCTTTTAGTGCTCTGGCACTAAAGTCTCAGTCCTTTTGGTTCAGAGGTGTGTCTCGGCACACCTCCTTTGATGTTGTAGACGTTCATCCTGTCTTCAGGCATCCGCTTCTCTTGAAGTCTTCTCATCCATATGGTCAAACATAGGTCACGCTGTGGAACAATTCTTTTGCAATACTAATAGAGTAAAATATGGGATAAAATATATCTTCAACCTAACAATAGTGTAAACTGACATACTGAAGACTGGACAGTCATTAATTTGATTGTCCAGTCTTTCCCTCATGAGATAATGCTTCACTTAGAAAATGTGTACAGCGCGAGCTGAAAATGCATTTGCAGTACTAAACTACCACATTTCTATAACAGCTTAATTCAACGTTTCCAATGTAAATTTCTTCCTTTATATAGTGTAAACTGACATACTGAAGACTGGACAGTCATTAATTTGATTGTCCAGTATTTCCCTTATGAGATATTGCCTCACTTTGCAAATGTGCACAGCGCAAGCTGAAAATGCATTTGCAGCACAATAAAAACCCAAACTTCTATAACAGCTAAACCAAACGTTTCCAATAAAAGATTCCACCTTTATATCGTGGAAAAAGACATCCTGAAGCCTGGACAGTCATTAATTTGATTGTCCAGTATTTCCCTTATGAGATAATGCCTCACATAGCAGAATCATAAAAACATGGACGTGATGGTAAACTGTCCATTGTGCCGATAGATGGTATTCTCATGAGGTTAGGCTTGCTATGGAGAGTGGCATGGGGGTTGTGTCTCATGGTTGGAATGGGAAAGATGTCAATTTGGGACACATCGTCAGTAGTGTTCCATCAAATCACTGGGTGTTTCGGCCTTTATCACTAGACACCCTCATCGATGGTGGCCAGCGGCCGGTTGATCACGCCCGCGCTTATGTCCCATGCCCAATTAACTGTGGTGGATGGTTCTGCCCTGGGTACTCAAGTGGGATGACGCAGATTAGTGGTGGGATGGGGAGGGGGGACGGGGGTCATGTTGCTGATCTATGAGCCCAGTAGGGGTCCTTCCTCTTCATCCAGATCCACTGGCTGCTTCTTTCAGCCGCTTTAGAGAGCGATCTGACTGTGTGCCGCAGAGCCTGTCCATGGATTCCCAGGTCTTTCAGCAGCTTGATGGTTGATGAGGCCAGAAACCCTCTGCATCCAACTTCGACGGGATAGACCTTGGCTTTCCACCCTCGTTGTTGTGCGTCCGCCGCCAGTTCAGTGTAGCGCAACTTCTTACGCTCATAGGCCTCTTCAACTGCATTTTCCCACGGGACTGTGAGCTCTGCAATGTAGACAGTCTTCAATGAATGGGACCACAGCACTAAGTCTGGCCTTAGGGTGGTGGTTGCAATCTCTGCTGGGAAGATTAGTTGCTGACCTATATCGACCAGCATCTTCCAATCCCGAGCCTTGGTTATCTGACCAACTTCTGGCTTGAGAAAAGGATGGTTGGGCTTTTCCTGTCCCTCTCGGACAAATTTTGGTGCTGTAATGGTAGTGGTGGCTCTTAAGGGCAAGGAGTTGATGGTAGTTCTCCTGCTTTCAAGCACTGCTGCCAAGCTCTTGAGGACCTGGTTGTGCCTCCAGGTATAGCGGCCTTGTGTGAGGCTGGTCTTACAACCAGTCAGGATGTGTTTGAGAGTTGCTGGTGTTGGGCAGAGGGCACAGGTTGGATCTTCGCCATACCACTGGTGGAGGTTTTTTGGGGATGGCAGCACGTCATTGGTAGCTCTGATGATGAAGCTGATGTTGCTAGCTTCCATCTCCCAGAGATCCCTCCAGCCAAGCTTTCTTTTCTCCAGGCCTTCCCACCTCATCCACTGTCCCTGCTTGGCAAGTGAGACAGCCTTTGCAGACCTTTCAGCCTCTTCCTGGCGGCGCACCTCCTCCACGACCATTTTTTTCCTCTCTACGGTTGAGGCCTTACACCAAGTTGGTTTGCTTGCTGTAAGGCCAAAGCCTCCTCTTCCCCTCTGGACGTGTCCCACAATATCGCTGTGCCTCAGGGCTGCTGTGGCATGCTGCACTGCACTGGATGGTGTCCATTTCCGTGCAGTTGACAGGGGTGGTGCCGTTTCACTGATGGTCCGGTCTCTGGAGTCCGTCAGCGTCATCTGTAGTCTCACTTTAGAGCACTTGTATTCTTCAGTGAGACTTGTGATGGGCAGTTCGAGGACTCCTTTGCCATAGAGGCTGATGTTATTCAGACAGCGTGGGACACCAAGCCACTGTTTCACATATACTGTGATGGCTCGCTCCATCTTCTCCACAGTTGTTAGTGGGACCTCGTAGACAGTGAGTGGCCACATCACGAGAGGGAGAAGCCCAAATTGCAGACACCAGAGCTTGAGCTTCCCTGGTAGTGGAGTCTTGTTGATGTTGTTCAGGTCGTTGATGATATCCTGTCTTAGCTGCTGCACCTGGTTTTTATCCTTAAGACTTGAGTCATACCATCTGTCCAGGCTTTTGACAGGTTGTTCTGCCACCGTTGGTATTGGTTCGTCACCAATGCAGAACTTCACGTCTTTTAGCTCTCCCTTGATTATCGAGATGCTACGTGACTTGTTCGGCTTGATTTTCATCCGGGCCCAGCTGATGTTTTCCTGCAGCTTACCAAGTAGCCGCCTGGTGCAAGCTGCAGTGGTGGTCAGAGTGGTCATGTCGTCCATATATACTCGGACGGTGGAAGGCGGATCCCGTTCCTGGTTCGCTCACCCCGCCACCCATTTTGAGGCCCTGATGATGACCTCCATGGCCATTGTAAAGGCCAGGGGTGAGATCGTGCAACCTGCCATGATGCCTACTTCTACTTGCTGCCATGATGTTTTGAAGTCGGGTGTTGTGAAGCACAGCTGCAGGTCTTCAAAGTAGGATTTTACCAAGGTAGTGATGGATGTTGGAACGCGGAAGAAGTTGAAGGACTCCCAGAGAAGGCTATGCGGAACTGAACCAAAGGCATTGGCTAGGTCGAGAAAGATGACATGAAGATCCCCTTTGTTCTTCTTCGCTGCTTGAATCTGATGCCAGATCATACTGGTGTGCTCCAAGCAGCCAGAGAATCCAGAAATTCCAGCCTTTTGTACGGATGTGTCAATGTACTCGTTTTTTCTCCAGGTAGGTGGTGTGTGTCAAGACGCTGAAAAAGATTTTCCCTTCAACGTTGAGAAGGCTGATTGGCCGAAATTGACTGATATCTGCGTCCTTCTCTTTTGGAATTAGTACACCTCCAGCCCTTCGCCATGCCTTTGGTATTATCCCCTTCTGCCAGACGATTCTCATTAGCCTCCAAAGATAGCGTAGGACATCTGGTGAGTTCTTGTAGAGCTTATATGACACTCCATTTGGTCCTGGTGCAGATCCTGATCTTGCACGCCCACCATGTTCTCCACTTCTTTCCATTTTGGAGGGCCGGTCTCGATGTTGACCTCTGGTGGTCGAATGGGGGGGATATCATGTGGGATGGCTAGCTGTTCATGCCTTTTCGTGTCTTGGTAGACCTTTTCCAGGTGCTCTTCAAGTTCCTTCTTTGAAGTTTGCAGGAACCCGCTTTTGTCCTTAGCGAAGAGATCTTTGACAAACTTGAAGGGATTTTTATAGAACAGGGTTCTTGTGTGTTCCTTCTTCCTGCGAAGTTTCCTCAAGTTCTCTGCTCTTCGTAAGGTTTTCAACCGGAGCTTGATGTCCCCATGGAGCAGCATGAGACCTTCTCTCTCTGGATCAGAGGCTTTTCTCCACTGTTTCCGCAGGTCCCTTCTTTCCCTGATCAGTCTCTCTATCTCTTGTTGCCTCCTAGGTTTGGTTGGTGGTGGTATTTTGTTGGTGGTTTTCCAGCTGTTCACTCCAAAGCGCTCCTCTCCATAGTGGTAGATGATGTCACCGATGTGTTCCAGCTTTCTCTCTGCAGTGCCCACTTGTTGCTCCAACATTTTCACCAGGTCGTTATTGACGGTTTCCCACTCTCTCTTCTCAATAGTTTTGGGCCACCTCACACTCTGTCTGTGCCCTTTGATCTTGTTCTCTTTGGGAGGTCTCTGTGGCTGGGTGGGTTCTACCTCCTGCAATTCTGTGTTTATAATACCCTCCTCAGTGACAGGGGGGCTGATGCTCTGCGAACTTTGGGTTTTTTCCCGTCGCTGTGCTTCACTCGACTGATTTGACGCATTACTTCGTAAGAAGTATTGGTCAATGCGAGGCCCTTGACTCGGCTTTCCCAAACACCGCTTCTTTCCTTGGTGGATCTTCAACCCTGTAACTGATGTTACTTTTGCCCAGCCACAGGTGCAGACCTGAAGTGAGTGTCCTGCTGCCATTGTCTCATGCACCGTGTTCTTGCTCGTAGTCATGTTTGTTCCTAGGTCTGTAACCGTGTGGTCAGTCATTGAGCCATCTTGCGCCCCCGCTCTCGCAGGCTGTAGGGGTGTCATTCTTTGTAGACTTTCTGTAGCACTTGGCGGGTGTCTCCAACAAACTGAACACAGTGTCAGAGACTGCCAGCATGGGTAGCTAGCCCATGTCAGCCCCAGTGGGGTCTATTCCCTCCTGTCAGCAGTCTCTCCAGGCTGTCACACAGACTTTTTCTAAGTGTTGCTGTATCTCATGAAGGAAATACTGGACAAAGAAATTAATGACTTCCCAGGCTTCAGGATGCATTTTTACACTATATAAATGTGGAAATTTACATTGGAAACGTTTGGTTTAGCTGTTAATGAAGTTTCGTTTTTTTAGTGCTGCAAATTCATTGTCTGCTGGCGCTGTACACTTTTTCTAAGTGTTGCAATATCTCATGAAGGAAATACTGGACAATCAAATTAATGACTTCCCAGGCTTCAGGATGCCTTTTTACACTATATAAATGTGGAAATTTACATTGGAAACGTTTGGTTTAGCTGTTAATGAAGTTTCGTTTTTTTAGTGCTGCAAATTCATTGTCTGCTGGCGCTGTACACTTTTTCTAAGTGTTGCAATATCTCATGAAGGAAATACTGGACAATCAAATTAATGACTTTCCAGGCTTCAGGATGCCTTTCTACACTATATAAAGGTGGAAATTTACATTGGAAACGTTTGGTTTAGCTGTTATAAAAGTTTGTTTTTTTAGTGCTGTAAATGCATTCTCAGCTCGCGCTGTACACATTTGCTATGTGAGGCATTATCTCATAAGGGAAATACTGGACAATCAAATTAATGACTTCCCAGGCTTCAGGATGCCTTTTTACACTATATAAAGGTGGAAATTTACATTGGAAACGTTTGGTTTAGCTGTTATAAAAGTTTGGTTTTTTAGTGCTGTAAATGCATTTTCAGCTCGCGCTGTACACATTTGCTATGTGAGGCATTATCTCATAAGGGAAATACTGGACAATCAAATTAATGACTTCCCAGGCTTCAGGATGCCTTTTTACACTATATAAATGTGGAAATTTACATTGGAAACGTTTGGTTTAGCTGTTAATGAAGTTTCGTTTTTTTAGTGCTGCAAATTCATTGTCTGCTGGCGCTGTACACTTTTTCTAAGTGTTGCAATATCTCATGAAGGAAATACTGGACAATCAAATTAATGACTTCCCAGGCTTCAGGATGCCTTTTTACACGATATAAATGTGGAAATTTACATTGGAAACGTTTGGTTTAGCTGTTAATGAAGTTTCGTTTTTTTAGTGCTGCAAATTCATTGTCTGCTGGTGCTGTACACTTTTTCTAAGTGTTGCAATATCTCATGAAGGAAATACTGGACAATCAAATTAATGACTTACCAGGCTTCAGGAGACCTTTTTACACTATATAGAGGTGGAAATTTACATTGGAAACGTTTAGTTTAGCTGTTATAAAAGTTTGTTTTTTTAGTGCTGTAAATGCATTTTCAGCTCGCGCTGTACACATTTGCTATGTGAGGCATTATCTCATAAGGGAAATAATGGACAATCAAATTAATGACTTCCCAGGCTTCAGGATGCCTTTTTACACTATATAAATGTGGAAATTTACATTGGAAACGTTTGGTTTAGCTGTTAATGAAGTTTCGTTTTTTTAGTGCTGCAAATTCATTGTCTGCTGGCGCTGTACACTTTTTCTAAGTGTTGCATTTTCTCATGAAGGAAATACTGGACAATCAAATTAATGACTTTCCAGGCTTCAGGATGCCTTTTTACACTGTATAAAGGTGGAAATTTACATTGTAAACGTTTGGTTTAGCTGTTATAAAAGTTTGGTTTTTTAGTGCTGTAAATGCATTTTCAGCTCGCGCTGTACACATTTGCTATGTGAGACATTATCTCATAATGGAAATGCTGGACAATCAAATTAATGACTTCCCAGGCTTCAGGAGACCTTTTTACACTATATAATTGTGGAAATTTACATTGGAAACGTTTGGTTTAGCTGTTATAAAAGTTTGGTTTTTTAGTGCTGTAAATGCATTTTCAGCTCGCGCTGTACACATTTGCTATGAGAGGCATTATCTCATAAGGAAAATATTGGACAATCAAATTAATGACTGCCCAGGCTTCAGGATGTCTTTTTACACTATATAAAGGTGAAAATTTACATTGGAAACGTTTAGTTTAGCTGTTATAAAAGTTTGTTTTTTTAGTGCTGTAAATGCATTTTCAGCTCGCGCTGTACACATTTGCTATGTGAGGCATTATCTCATAAGGGAAATACTGGACAATCAAATTAATGACTTCCCAGGCTTCAGGATGCCTTTTTACACTATATAAATGTGGAAATTTACATTGGAAACGTTTGGTTTAGCTGTAAATGAAGTTTCGTTTTTTTAGTGCTGCAAATTCATTGTCTGCTGGCGCTGTACACTTTTTCTAAGTGTTGCAATATCTCATGTAGGAAATACTGGACAATCAAATTAATGACTTTCCAGGCTTCAGGATGCCTTTCTACACTATATAAAGGTGGAAATTTACATTGGAAACGTTTGGTTTAGCTGTTATAAAAGTTTGGTTTTTTAGTGCTGTAAATGCATTTTCAGCTCGCGCTGTACACATTTGCTATGAGAGGCATTATCTCATAAGGGAAATATTGGACAATCAAATTAATGACTGCCCAGGCTTCAGGATGTTTTTTTACACTATATAAAGGTGGAAATTTACATTGGAAACGTTTGGTTTAGCTGTTATAAAAGTTTGGTTTTTTAGTGCTGTAAATGCATTTTCAGCTCGCGCTGTACACATTTTCTATGAGAGGCATTATGTCATAAGGGAAATATTGGACAATCAAATTAATGACTGCCCAGGCTTCAGGATGTCTTTTTACACTATATAAAGGTGGAAATTTACATTGGAAACGTTTGGTTTAGCTGTTATAAAAGTATGTTTTTTTAGTGCTGAAAATGCATTTACAGCACTAAAAAAACAAACTTTTATAACAGCTAAACTAAACGTTTCCAATGTAAATTTCCACCTTTATATAGTGTAAAAAGACATCCTGAAGCCTGGGCAGTCATTAATTTGATTGTCCAATATTTCCCTTATGAGATAATGCCTCTCATAGCAAATGTGTACAGCGCGAGCTGAAAATGCATTTACAGCACTAAAAAACCAAACTTTTATAACAGCTAAACCAAACGTTTCCAATGTAAATTTCCACCTTTATATAGTGTAAAAAGGCATCCTGAAGCCTGGAAAGTCATTAATTTGATTGTCCAGTATTTCCTTCATGAGATATTGCAACACTTAGAAAAAGTGTACAGCGCCAGCAGACAATGAATTTTCAGCACTAAAAAACGAAACTTCATTAACAGCTAAACCAAACGTTTCCAATGTAAATTTCCACATTTATAGAGTGTAAAAAGGCATCCTGAAGCCTGGGAAGTCATTAATTTGATTGTCCAGTATTTCCCTTATGAGATAATGCCTCACATAGCAAATGTGTACAGTGCGAGCTGAAAATGCATTTTCAGCACTAAAAAAACAAACTTTTATAACAGCTAAACCAAACGTTTCCAATGTAAATTTCCACCTTTATATAGTGTAAAAAGACATCCTGAAGCCTGGGCAGTCATTCATTTGATTGTCCAATATTTCCCTTATGAGATAATGCCTCTCATAGCAAATGTGTACAGCGCGAGCTGAAAATGCATTTACAGCACTAAAAAACCAAACTTTTATAACAGCTAAACCAAACGTTTCCAATGTAAATGTCCACCTTTATATAGTGTAGAAAGGCATCCTGAAGCCTGGAAAGTCATTAATTTGATTGTCCAGTATTTCCTTCATGAGATATTGCAACACTTAGAAAAAGTGTACAGCGCCAGCAGACAATGAATTTTCAGCACTAAAAAAAAACGAAACTTCATTAACAGCTAAACTAAACGTTTCCAATGTAAATTTCCACCTTTATATAGTGTAAAAAGACATCCTGAAGCCTGGGCAGTCATTAATTTGATTGTCCAATATTTCCCTTATGAGATAATGCCTCTCATTGCAAATGTGTACAGCGCGAGCTGAAAATGCATTTACAGCACGAAAAAAACAAACTTTTATAACAGCTAAACCAAACGTTTCCAATGTAAATTTCCACCTTTATAGAGTGTAAAAAGGCATCCTGAAGCCTGGGAAGTCATTAATTTGATTGTCCAGTATTTCCCTTATGAGATAATGCCTCACATAGCAAATGTGTACAGTGCGAGCTGAAAATGCATTTTAAGCACTAAAAAACCAAACTTTTATAACAGCTAAACCAAACGTTTCCAATGTAAATTTCCACCTTTATATAGTGTAAAAAGACATCCTGAAGCCTGGGCAGTCATTAATTTGATTGTCCAATATTTCCCTTATGAGATAATGCCTCTCATAGCAAATGTGTACAGCGCGAGCTGAAAATGTATTTACAGCACTAAAAAAACAAACTTTTATAACAGCTAAACCAAACGTTTCCAATGTAAATTTCCACCTTTATATAGTGTAGAAAGGCATCCTGAAGCCTGGAAAGTCATAAATTTGATTGTCCAGTATTTCCTTCATGAGATATTGCAACACTTAGAAAAAGTGTACAGCGCCAGCAGACAATGAATTTTCAGCACTAAAAAAACGAAACTTCATTAACAGCTAAACTAAACGTTTCCAATGTATATTTCCACCTTTATATAGTGTAAAAAGACATCCTGAAGCCTGGGCAGTCATTAATTTGATTGTCCAATATTTCCCTTATGAGATAATGCCTCTCATAGCAAATATGTACAGCGCGAGCTGAAAATGCATTTACAGCACTAAAAAACCAAACTTTTATAACAGCTAAACCAAACGTTTCCAATGTACATTTCCACCTTTATATAGTGTAGAAAGGCATCCTGAAGCCTGGAAAGTCATTAATTTGATTGTCCAGTATTTCCTTTGTGAGATATTGCAACACTTAGAAAAAGTGTACAGCGCCAGCAGACAATGAATTTTCAGCACTAAAAAAACGAAACTTCATTAACAGCTAAACTAAACGTTTCCAATGTAAATTTCCACCCTTATATGGTGTAAAAAGACATCCTGAAGCCTGGGCAGTCATTAATTTGATTGTCCAATATTTCCCTTATGAGATAATGCCTCTCATAGCAAATGTGTACAGCGCGAGCTGAAAATGCATTTACAGCACTAAAAAACCAAACTTTTATAACAGCGAAACCAAACGTTACCAATGTACATTTCCACCTTTATATAGTGTAGAAAGGCATCCTGAAGCCTGGAAAGTCATTAATTTGATTGTCCAGTATTTCCTTCATGAGATATTGCAACACTTAGAAAAAGTGTACAGCGCCAGCAGACAATGAATTTTCAGCACTAAAAAAACGAAACTTCATTAACAGCTAAACTAAAAGTTTCCAATGTAAATTTCCACCTTTATATAGTGTAAAAAGACATCCTGAAGCCTAGGCAGCCATTAATTTGATTGTCCAATATTTCCCTTATGAGATAATGCCTCTCATAGCAAATGTGTACAGCGCGAGCTGAAAATGCATTTACAGCACTAAAAAACCAAACTTTTATAACAGCTAAACCAAACGTTTCCAATGTAAATTTCCACATTTATAGAGTGTAAAAAGGCATCCTGAAGCCTGGGAAGTCATTAATTTGATTGTCCAGTATTTCCCTTATGAGATAATGCCTCACATAGCAAATGTGTACAGTGCGAGCTGAAAATGCATTTTCAGCACTAAAAAACCAAACTTTTATAACAGCTAAACCAAACGTTTCCAATGTAAATTTCCACCTTTATATAGTGTAAAAAGACATCCTGAAGCCTGGGCAGTCATTAATTTGATTGTCCAGTATTTCCCTTCTGAGATAATGCCTCACATAGCAAATGTGTACAGCGCGAGCTGAAAATGCATTTACAGCACTAAAAAAACAAACTTTTATAACAGCTAAACTAAACGTTTCCAATGTAAATGTCCACCTTTATATAGTGTAAAAAGACATCCTGAAGCCTGGGCAGTCATTAATTTGATTGTCCAATATTTCCCTTATGAGATAATGCCTCTCATAGCAAATGTGTACAGCGCGAGCTGAAAATGCATCTACAGCACTAAAAAAACAAACTTTTATAACAGCTAAACCAAACGTTTCCAATGTACATTTCCACCTTTATATAGTGTAGAAAGGCATCCTGAAGCCTGGAAAGTCATTAATTTGATTGTCCAGTATTTCCTTCATGAGATATTGCAACACTTAGAAAAAGTGTACAGCGCCAGCAGACAATGAATTTTCAGCACTAAAAAAACGAAACTTCATTAACAGCTAAACCAAACGTTTCCAATGTAAATTTCCACATTTATAGAGTGTAAAAAGGCATCCTGAAGCCTGGGAAGTCATTAATTTGATTGTCCAGTATTTCCCTTATGAGATAATGCCTCACATAGCAAATGTGTACAGTGCGAGCTGAAAATGCATTTACAGCACTAAAAAACCAAACTTTTATAACAGCTAAACCAAACGTTTCCAATGTAAATTTCCACCTTTATATAGTGTAGAAAGGCATCCTGAAGCCTGGAAAGTCATTGATTTGATTGTCCAGTATTTCCTTCATGAGATATTGCAACACTTAGAAAAAGTGTACAGCGCCAGCAGACAATGAATTTTCAGCACTAAAAAAAACGAAACTTCATTAACAGCTAAACTAAACGTTTCCAATGTAAATTTCCACCTTTATATAGAGTAAAAAGACATCCTGAAGCCTGGGCAGCCATTAATTTGATTGTCCAATATTTCCCTTATGAGATAATGCCTCTCATAGCAAATGTGTACAGCGCGAGCTGAAAATGCATTTACAGCACTAAAAAACCAAACTTTTATAACAGCTAAACCAAACGTTTCCAATGTAAATTTCCACCTTTATATAGTGTAAAAAGACATCCTGAAGCCTGGGCAGTCATTAATTTGATTGTCCAATATTTCCCTTATGAGATAATGCCTCTCATAGCAAATGTGTACAGCGCGAGCTGAAAATGCATTTACAGCACTAAAAAACCAAACTTTTATAACAGCTAAACCAAACGTTTCCAATGTAAATTTCCACCTTTATATAGTGTAGAAAGGCATCCTGAAGCCTGGAAAGTCATTAATTTGATTGTCCAGTATTTCCTTCATGAGATATTGCAACACTTAGAAAAAGTGTACAGCGCCAGCAGACAATGAATTTTCAGCACTAAAAAAACGAAACTTCATTAACAGCTAAACCAAACGTTTCCAATGTAAATTTCCACATTTATAGAGTGTAAAAAGGCATCCTGAAGCCTGGGAAGTCATTAATTTGATTGTCCAGTATTTCCCTTATGAGATAATGCCTCACATAGCAAATGTGTACAGTGCGAGCTGAAAATGCATTTTCAGCACTAAAAAAACAAACTTTTATAACAGCTAAACCAAACGTTTCCAATGTAAATTTCCACCTTTATATAGTGTAAAAAGACATCCTGAAGCCTGGGCAGTCATTAATTTGATTGTCCAGTATTTCCCTTATGAGATAATGCCTCACATAGCAAATGTGTACAGCGCGAGCTGAAAATGCATTTACAGCACTAAAAAACCAAACTTTTATAACAGCTAAACCAAACGTTTCCAATGTAAATTTCCACCTTTATATAGTGTAAGAAGACATCCTGAAGCCTGGGCAGTCATTAATTTGATTGTCCAATATTTCCCTTATGAGATAATGCCTCTCATAGCAAATGTGTACAGCGCGAGCTGAAAATGCTTTTACAGCACTAAAAAACCAAACTTTTATAACAGCTAAACCAAACGTTTCCAATGTAAATTTCCACCTTTATATAGTGTAGAAAGGCATCCTGAAGCCTGGAAAGTCATTAATTTGATTGTCCAGTATTTCCTTCATGAGATATTGCAACACTTAGAAAAAGTGTACAGCGCCAGCAGACAATGAATTTTCAGCACTAAAAAAAACTAAACTTCATTAACAGCTAAACTAAACGTTTCCAATGTAAATTTCCACCTTTATATAGTGTAAAAAGACATCCTGAAGCCTGGGCAGTCATTAATTTGATTGTCCAATATTTCCCTTATGAGATAATGCCTCTCATTGCAAACGTGTACAGCGCGAGCTGAAAATGCATTTACAGCACGAAAAAAACAAACTTTTATAACAACTAAACCAAACGTTTCCAATGTAAATTTCCACCTTTATAGAGTGTAAAAAGGCATCCTGAAGCCTGGGAAGTCATTAATTTGATTGTCCAGTATTTCCCTTATGAGATAATGCCTCACATAGCCAATGTGTACAGTGCGAGCTGAAAATGCATTTTAAAGCACTAAAAAACCAAACTTTTATAACAGCTAAACCAAACGTTTCCAATGTAAATTTCCACTTTTATATAGTGTAAAAAGACATCCTGAAGCCTGGGCAGTCATTAATTTGATTGTCCAATATTTCCCTTATGAGATAATGCCTCTCATAGCAAATGTGTACAGCGCGAGCTGAAAATGTATTTACAGCACTAAAAAAACAAACTTTTATAACAGCTAAACCAAACGTTTCCAATGTAAATTTCCACCTTTATATAGTGTAGAAAGGCATCCTGAAGCCTGGAAAGTCATAAATTTGATTGTCCAGTATTTCCTTCATGAGATATTGCAACACTTAGAAAAAGTGTACAGCGCCAGCAGACAATGAATTTTCAGCAGTAAAAAAACGAAACTTCATTAACAGCTAAACTAAACGTTTCCAATGTAAATTTCCACCCTTATATAGTGTAAAAAGACATCCTGAAGCCTGGGCAGTCATTAATTTGATTGTCCAATATTTCCCTTATGAGATAATGCCTCTCATAGCAAATGTGTACAGCGCGAGCTGAAAATGCATTTACAGCACTAAAAAACCAAACTTTTATAACAGCTAAACCAAACGTTTCCAATGTACATTTCCACCTTTATATAGTGTAGGAAGGCATCCTGAAGCCTGGAAAGTCATTAATTTGATTGTCCAGTATTTCCTTCATGAGATATTGCAACACTTAGAAAAAGTGTACAGCGCCAGCAGACAATGAATTTTCAGCACTAAAAAAACGAAACTTCATTAACAGCTAAACTAAAAGTTTCCAATGTAAATTTCCACCTTTATATAGTGTAAAAAGACATCCTGAAGCCTAGGCAGCCATTAATTTGATTGTCCAATATTTCCCTTATGAGATAATGCCTCTCATAGCAAATGTGTACAGCGCGAGCTGAAAATGCATTTACAGCAATAAAAAACCAAACTTTTATAACAACTAAACCAAACGTTTCCAATGTAAATTTCCACCTTTATATAGTGTAAAAAGACATCCTGAAGCCTGGGCAGTCATTAATTTGATTGTCCAATATTTCCCTTATGAGATAATGCCTCTCATAGCAAATGTGTACAGCGCGAGCTGAAAATGCATTTACAGCACTAAAAAACCAAACTTTTATAACAGCTAAACCAAACGTTTCCAATGTAAATTTCCACCTTTATATAGTGTAGAAAGGCATCCTGAAGCCTGGAAAGTCATTAATTTGATTGTCCAGTATTTCCTTCATGAGATATTGCAACACTTAGAAAGAGTGTACAGCGCCAGCAGACAATGAATTTTCAGCACTAAAAAAACGAAACTTCATTAACAGCTAAACCAAACGTTTCCAATGTAAATTTCCACATTTATAGAGTGTAAAAAGGCATCCTGAAGCCTGGGAAGTCATTAATTTGATTGTCCAGTATTTCCCTTATGAGATAATGCCTCACATAGCAAATGTGTACAGTGCGAGCTGAAAATGCATTTTCAGCACTAAAAAAACAAACTTTTATAACAGCTAAACCAAACGTTTCCAATGTAAATTTCCACCTTTATATAGTGTAAAAAGACATCCTGAAGCCTGGGCAGTCATTAATTTGATTGTCCAGTATTTCCCTTATGAGATAATGCCTCACATAGCAAATGTGTACAGCGCGAGCTGAAAATGCATTTACAGCACTAAAAAAACAAACTTTTATAACAGCTAAACCAAACGTTTCCAATGTAAATTTCCACCTTTATATAGTGTAAAAATACATCCTGAAGCCTGGGCAGTCATTAATTTGATTGTCCAATATTTCCCTTATTAGATAATGCCTCTCATAGCAAATGTGTACAGCGCGAGCTGAAAATGCATTTACAGCACTAAAAAACCAAACTTTTATAACAGCTAAACCAAACGTTTCCAATGTAAATTTCCACCTTTATATAGTGTAAAAAGACATCCTGAAGCCTGGGCAGTCATTAATTTGATTGTCCAGTATTTCCCTTATGAGATAATGCCTCACATAGCAAATGTGTACAGCGCGAGCTGAAAATGCATTTACAGCACTAAAAAACCAAACTTTTACAACAGCTAAACCAAACGTTTCCAATGTAAATTTCCACCTTTATATAGTGTAGAAAGGCATCCTGAAGCCTGGACAGTCATTAATTTGATTGTCCAGTATTTCCTTCATGAGATATTGCAACACTTAGAAAAAGTGTACAGCGCCAGCAGACAATGAATATTCAGCACTAAAAAAAAACGAAACTTCATTAACAGCTAAACTAAACGTTTCCAATGTAAATTTCCACCTTTATATAGTGTAAAAAGACATCCTGAAGCCTGGGCAGTCATTAATTTGATTGTCCAATATTTCCCTTATGAGATAATGCCTCTCATTGCAAATGTGTACAGCGCGAGCTGAAAATGCATTTACAGCACGAAAAAAACAAACTTTTATAACAGCTAAACCAAACGTTTCCAATGTAAATTTCCACCTTTATAGAGTGTAAAAAGGCATCCTGAAGCCTGGGAAGTCATTAATTTGATTGTCCAGTATTTCCCTTATGAGATAATGCCTCACATAGCAAATGTGTACAGTGCGAGCTGAAAATGCATTTTAAGCACTAAAAAACCAAACTTTTATAACAGCTAAACCAAACGTTTCCAATGTAAATTTCCACCTTTATATAGTGTAAAAAGACATCCTGAAGCCTGGGCAGTCATTAATTTGATTGTCCAATATTTCCCTTATGAGATAATGCCTCTCATAGCAAATGTGTACAGCGCGAGCTGAAAATGTATTTACAGCACTAAAAAAACAAACTTTTATAACAGCTAAACCAAACGTTTCCAATGTAAATTTCCACCTTTATATAGTGTAGAAAGGCATCCTGAAGCCTGGAAAGTCATAAATTTGATTGTCCAGTATTTCCTTCATGAGATATTGCAACACTTAGAAAAAGTGTATAGCGCCAGCAGACAATGAATTTTCAGCACTAAAAAAACGAAACTTCATTAACAGCTAAACTAAACGTTTCCAATGTATATTTCCACCTTTATATAGTGTAAAAAGACACCCTGAAGCCTGGGCAGTCATTAATTTGATTGTCCAATATTTCCCTTATGAAATAATGCCTCTCATAGCAAATGTGTACAGCGCGAGCTGAAAATGCATTTACAGCACTAAAAAACCAAACTTTTATAACAGCTAAACCAAACGTTTCCAATGTACATTTCCACCTTTATATAGTGTAGAAAGGCATCCTGAAGCCTGGAAAGTCATTAATTTGATTGTCCAGTATTTCCTTCATGAGATATTGCAACACTTAGAAAAAGTGTACAGCGCCAGCAGACAATGAATTTTCAGCACTAAAAAAACGAAACTTCATTAACAGCTAAACTAAAAGTTTCCAATGTAAATTTCCACCTTTATATAGTGTAAAAAGACATCCTGAAGCCTAGGCAGCCATTAATTTGATTGTCCAATATTTCCCTTATGAGATAATGCCTCACATAGCAAATGTGTACAGTGCGAGCTGAAAATGCATTTTCAGCACTAAAAAACCAAACTTTTATAACAGCTAAACCAAACGTTTCCAATGTAAATTTCCACCTTTATATAGTGTAAAAAGACATCCTGAAGCCTGGGCAGTCATTAATTTGATTGTCCAATATTTCCCTTATGAGATAATGCCTCTCATAGCAAATGTGTACAGCGCGAGCTGAAAATGCATTTACAGCACTAAAAAAACAAACTTTTATAACAGCTAAACCAAACGTTTCCAATGTACATTTCCACCTTTATATAGTGTAGAAAGGCATCCTGAAGCCTGGAAAGTCATTAATTTGATTGTCCAGTATTTCCTTCATGAGATATTGCAACACTTAGAAAAAGTGTACAGCGCCAGCAGACAATGAATTTTCAGCACTAAAAAAACGAAACTTCATTAACAGCTAAACCAAACGTTTCCAATGTAAATTTCCACATTTATAGAGTGTAAAAAGGCATCCTGAAGCCTGGGAAGTCATTAATTTGATTGTCCAGTATTTCCCTTATGAGATAATGCCTCACATAGCAAATGTGTACAGTGCGAGCTGAAAATGCATTTACAGCACTAAAAAACCAAACTTTTATAACAGCTAAACCAAACGTTTCCAATGTAAATTTCCACCTTTATATAGTGTAGAAAGGCATCCTGAAGCCTGGAAAGTCATTGATTTGATTGTCCAGTATTTCCTTCATGAGATATTGCAACACTTAGAAAAAGTGTACAGCGCCAGCAGACAATGAATTTTCAGCACTAAAAAAAACGAAACTTCATTAACAGCTAAACTAAACGTTTCCAATGTAAATTTCCACCTTTATATAGAGTAAAAAGACATCCTGAAGCCTGGGCAGCCATTAATTTGATTGTCCAATATTTCCCTTATGAGATAATGCCTCTCATAGCAAATGTGTACAGCGCGAGCTGAAAATGCATTTACAGCACTAAAAAACCAAACTTTTATAACAGCTAAACCAAACGTTTCCAATATAAATTTCCACCTTTATATAGTGTAAAAAGACATCCTGAAGCCTGGGCAGTCATTAATTTGATTGTCCAATATTTCCCTTATGAGATAATGCCTCTCATAGCAAATGTGTACAGCGCGAGCTGAAAATGCATTTACAGCACTAAAAAACCAAACTTTTATAACAGCTAAACCAAACGTTTCCAATGTAAATTTCCACCTTTATATAGTGTAGAAAGGCATCCTGAAGCCTGGAAAGTCATTAATTTGATTGTCCAGTATTTCCTTCATGAGATATTGCAACACTTAGAAAAAGTGTACAGCGCCAGCAGACAATGAATTTTCAGCACTAAAAAAACGAAACTTCATTAACAGCTAAACCAAACGTTTCCAATGTAAATTTCCACATTTATAGAGTGTAAAAAGGCATCCTGAAGCCTGGGAAGTCATTAATTTGATTGTCCAGTATTTCCCTTATGAGATAATGCCTCACATAGCAAATGTGTACAGTGCGAGCTGAAAATGCATTTTCAGCACTAAAAAAACAAACTTTTATAACAGCTAAACCAAACGTTTCCAATGTAAATTTCCACCTTTATATAGTGTAAAAAGACATCCTGAAGCCTGGGCAGTCATTAATTTGATTGTCCAGTATTTCCCTTATGAGATAATGCCTCACATAGAAAATGTGTACAGCGCGAGCTGAAAATGCATTTACAGCACTAAAAAACCAAACTTTTATAACAGCTAAACCAAACGTTTCCAATGTAAATTTCCACCTTTATATAGTGTAAGAAGACATCCTGAAGCCTGGGCAGTCATTAATTTGATTGTCCAATATTTCCCTTATGAGATAATGCCTCTCATAGCAAATGTGTACAGCGCGAGCTGAAAATGCTTTTACAGCACTAAAAAACCAAACTTTTATAACAGCTAAACCAAACGTTTCCAATGTAAATTTCCACCTTTATATAGTGTAGAAAGGCACCCTGAAGCCTGGAAAGTCATTAATTTGATTGTCCAGTATTTCCTTCATGAGATATTGCAACACTTAGAAAAAGTGTACAGCGCCAGCAGACAATGAATTTTCAGCACTAAAAAAAACGAAACTTCATTAACAGCTAAACTAAACGTTTCCAATGTAAATTTCCACCTTTATATAGTGTAAAAAGACATCCTGAAGCCTGGGCAGTCATTAATTTGATTGTCCAATATTTCCCTTATGAGATAATGCCTCTCATTGCAAACGTGTACAGCGCGAGCTGAAAATGCATTTACAGCACGAAAAAAACAAACTTTTATAACAGCTAAACCAAACGTTTCCAATGTAAATTTCCACCTTTATAGAGTGTAAAAAGGCATCCTGAAGCCTGGGAAGTCATTAATTTGATTGTCCAGTATTTCCCTTATGAGATAATGCCTCACATAGCCAATGTGTACAGTGCGAGCTGAAAATGCATTTTAAAGCACTAAAAAACCAAACTTTTATAACAGCTAAACCAAACGTTTCCAATGTAAATTTCCACTTTTATATAGTGTAAAAAGACATCCTGAAGCCTGGGCAGTCATTAATTTGATTGTCCAATATTTCCCTTATGAGATAATGCCTCTCATAGCAAATGTGTACAGCGCGAGCTGAAAATGTATTTACAGCACTAAAAAAACAAACTTTTATAACAGCTAAACCAAACGTTTCCAATGTAAATTTCCACCTTTATATAGTGTAGAAAGGCATCCTGAAGCCTGGAAAGTCATAAATTTGATTGTCCAGTATTTCCTTCATGAGATATTGCAACACTTAGAAAAAGTGTACAGCGCCAGCAGACAATGAATTTTCAGCACTAAAAAAACGAAACTTCATTAACAGCTAAACTAAACGTTTCCAATGTAAATTTCCACCCTTATATAGTGTAAAAAGACATCCTGAAGCCTGGGCAGTCATTAATTTGATTGTCCAATATTTCCCTTATGAGATAATGCCTCTCATAGCAAATGTGTACAGCGCGAGCTGAAAATGCATTTACAGCAATAAAAAACCAAACTTTTATAACAACTAAACCAAACGTTTCCAATGTAAATTTCCACCTTTATATAGTGTAAAAAGACATCCTGAAGCCTGGGCAGTCATTAATTTGATTGTCCAATATTTCCCTTATGAGATAATGCCTCTCATAGCAAATGTGTACAGCGCGAGCTGAAAATGCATTTACAGCACTAAAAAACCAAACTTTTATAACAGCTAAACCAAACGTTTCCAATGTAAATTTCCACCTTTATATAGTGCAGAAAGGCATCCTGAAGCCTGGAAAGTCATTAATTTGATTGTCCAGTATTTCCTTCATGAGATATTGCAACACTTAGAAAAAGTGTACAGCGCCAGCAGACAATGAATTTTCAGCACTAAAAAAACGAAACTTCATTAACAGCTAAACCAAACGTTTCCAATGTAAATTTCCACATTTATAGAGTGTAAAAAGGCATCCTGAAGCCTGGGAAGTCATTAATTTGATTGTCCAGTATTTCCCTTATGAGATAATGCCTCTCATTGCAAATGTGTATAGCGCGAGCTGAAAATGCATTTACAGCACGAAAAAAACAAACTTTTATAACAGCTAAACCAAACGTTTCCAATGTAAATTTCCACCTTTATAGAGTGTAAAAAGGCATCCTGAAGCCTGGGAAGTCATTAATTTGATTGTCCAGTATTTCCCTTATGAGATAATGCCTCTCATAGCAAATGTGTACAGTGCGAGCTGAAAATGCATTTTAAGCACTAAAAAACCAAACTTTTATAACAGCTAAACCAAACGTTTCCAATGTAAATTTCCACCTTTATATAGTGTAAAAAGACATCCTGAAGCCTGGGCAGTCATTAATTTGATTGTCCAATATTTCCCTTATGAGATAATGCCTCTCATAGCAAATGTGTACAGCGCGAGCTGAAAATGCATTTACAGCACTAAAAAACCAAACTTTTATAACAGCTAAACCAAACGTTTCAAATGTAAATTTCCACCTTTATATAGTGTAGAAAGGCATCCTGAAGCCTGGAAAGTCATTAATTTGATTGTCCAGTATTTCCTTCATGAGATATTGCAACACTTAGAAAGAGTGTACAGCGCCAGCAGACAATGAATTTTCAGCACTAAAAAAACGAAACTTCATTAACAGCTAAACCAAACGTTTCCAATGTAAATTTCCACATTTATAGAGTGTAAAAAGGCATCCTGAAGCCTGGGAAGTCATTAATTTGATTGTCCAGTATTTCCCTTATGAGATAATGCCTCACATAGCAAATGTGTACAGTGCGAGCTGAAAATGCATTTTCAGCACTAAAAAAACAAACTTTTATAACAGCTAAACCAAACGTTTCCAATGTAAATTTCCACCTTTATATAGTGTAAAAAGACATCCTGAAGCCTGGGCAGTCATTAATTTGATTGTCCAGTATTTCCCTTATGAGATAATGCCTCACATAGCAAATGTGTACAGCGCGAGCTGAAAATGCATTTACAGCACTAAAAAACCAAACTTTTATAACAGCTAAACCAAACGTTTCCAATGTAAATTTCCACCTTTATATAGTGTAAAAAGACATCCTGAAGCCTGGGCAGTCATTAATTTGATTGTCCAATATTTCCCTTATGAGATAATGCCTCTCATAGCAAATGTGTACAGCGCGAGCTGAAAATGCATTTACAGCACTAAAAAACCAAACTTTTATAACAGCTAAACCAAACGTTTCCAATGTAAATTTCCACCTTTATATAGTGTAAAAAGACATCCTGAAGCCTGGGCAGTCATTAATTTGATTGTCCAGTATTTCCCTTATGAGATAATGCCTCACATAGCAAATGTGTACAGCGCGAGCTGAAAATGCATTTACAGCACTAAAAAACCAAACTTTTATAACAGCTAAACCAAACGTTTCCAATGTAAATTTCCACCTTTATATAGTGTAGAAAGGCATCCTGAAGCCTGGAAAGTCATTAATTTGATTGTCCAGTATTTCCTTCATGAGATATTGCAACACTTAGAAAAAGTGTACAGCGCCAGCAGACAATGAATATTCAGCACTAAAAAAAAACGAAACTTCATTAACAGCTAAACTAAACGTTTCCAATGTAAATTTCCACCTTTATATAGTGTAAAAAGACATCCTGAAGCCTGGGCAGTCATTAATTTGATTGTCCAATATTTCCCTTATGAGATAATGCCTCTCATTGCAAATGTGTACAGCGCGAGCTGAAAATGCATTTACAGCACGAAAAAAACAAACTTTTATAACAGCTAAACCAAACGTTTCCAATGTAAATTTCCACCTTTATAGAGTGTAAAAAGGCATCCTGAAGCCTGGGAAGTCATTAATTTGATTGTCCAGTATTTCCCTTATGAGATAATGCCTCACATAGCAAATGTGTACAGTGCGAGCTGAAAATGCATTTTAAGCACTAAAAAACCAAACTTTTATAACAGCTAAACCAAACGTTTCCAATGTAAATTTCCACCTTTATATAGTGTAAAAAGACATCCTGAAGCCTGGGCAGTCATTAATTTGATTGTCCAATATTTCCCTTATGAGATAATGCCTCTCATAGCAAATGTGTACAGCGCGAGCTGAAAATGCATTTACAGCACTAAAAAACCAACCTTTTATAATTGCTAAACCAAACGTTTCCAATGTAAATTTCCACCTTTATATAGTGTAGAAAGGCATCCTGAAGCCTGGAAAGTCATTAATTTGATTGTCCAGTATTTCCTTCATGAGATATTGCAACACTTAGAAAAAGTGTACAGCGCCAGCAGACAATGAATTTTCAGCACTAAAAAAACGAAACTTCATTAACAGCTAAACCAAACGTTTCCAATGTAAATTTCCACATTTATAGAGTGTAAAAAGGCATCCTGAAGCCTGGGAAGTCATTAATTTGATTGTCCAGTATTTCCCTTATGAGATAATGCCTCACATAGCAAATGTGTACAGTGCGAGCTGAAAATGCATTTTCAGCACTAAAAAAACAAACTTTTATAACAGCTAAACCAAACGTTTCCAATGTAAATTTCCACCTTTATATAGTGCAAAAAGACATCCTGAAGCCTGGGCAGTCATTAATTTGATTGTCCAGTATTTCCCTTATGAGATAATGCCTCACATAGCAAATGTGTACAGCGCGAGCTGAAAATGCATTTACAGCACTAAAAAACCAAACATTTATAACAGCTAAACCAAACGTTTCCAATGTAAATTTCCACCTTTATATAGTGTAAAAAGACATCCTGAAGCCTGGGCAGTCATTAATTTGATTGTCCAATATTTCCCTTATGAGATAATGCCTCTCATAGCAAATGTGTACAGCGCGAGCTGAAAATGCTTTTACAGCACTAAAAAACCAAACTTTTATAACAGCTAAACCAAACGTTTCCAATGTAAATTTCCACCTTTATATAGTGTAGAAAGGCATCCTGAAGCCTGGAAAGTCATTAATTTGATTGTCCAGTATTTCCTTCATGAGATATTGCAACACTTAGAAAAAGTGTACAGCGCCAGCAGACAATGAATTTTCAGCACTAAAAAAAACGAAACTTCATTAACAGCTAAACTAAACGTTTCCAATGTAAATTTCCACCTTTATATAGTGTAAAAAGACATCCTGAAGCCTGGGCAGTCATTAATTTGATTGTCCAATATTTCCCTTATGAGATAATGCCTCTCATTGCAAATGTGTACAGCGCGAGCTGAAAATGCATTGACAGCACGAAAAAACCAAACTTTTATAACAGCTAAACCAAACGTTTCCAATGTAAATTTCCACCTTTATATAGTGTAAAAAGACACCCTGAAGCCTGGGCAGTCATTAATTTGATTGTCCAATATTTCCCTTATGAAATAATGCCTCTCATAGCAAATGTGTACAGCGCGAGCTGAAAATGCATTTACAGCACTAAAAAACCAAACTTTTATAACAGCTAAACCAAACGTTTCCAATGTACATTTCCACCTTTATATAGTGTAGAAAGGCATCCTGAAGCCTGGAAAGTCATTAATTTGATTGTCCAGTATTTCCTTCATGAGATATTGCAACACTTAGAAAAAGTGTACAGCGCCAGCAGACAATGAATTTTCAGCACTAAAATAACGAAACTTCATTAACAGCTAAACTAAAAGTTTCCAATGTAAATTTCCACCTTTATATAGTGTAAAAAGACATCCTGAAGCCTAGGCAGCCATTAATTTGATTGTCCAATATTTCCCTTATGAGATAATGCCTCACATAGCAAATGTGTACAGTGCGAGCTGAAAATGCATTTTCAGCACTAAAAAACCAAACTTTTATAACAGCTAAACCAAACGTTTCCAATGTAAATTTCCACCTTTATATAGTGTAAAAAGACATCCTGAAGCCTGGGCAGTCATTAATTTGATTGTCCAATATTTCCCTTATGAGATAATGCCTCTCATAGCAAATGTGTACAGCGCGAGCTGAAAATGCATTTACAGCACTAAAAAAACAAACTTTTATAACAGCTAAACCAAACGTTTCCAATGTACATTTCCACCTTTATATAGTGTAGAAAGGCATCCTGAAGCCTGGAAAGTCATTAATTTGATTGTCCAGTATTTCCTTCATGAGATATTGCAACACTTAGAAAAAGTGTACAGCGCCAGCAGACAATGAATTTTCAGCACTAAAAAAACGAAACTTCATTAACAGCTAAACCAAACGTTTCCAATGTAAATTTCCACATTTATAGAGTGTAAAAAGGCATCCTGAAGCCTGGGAAGTCATTAATTTGATTGTCCAGTATTTCCCTTATGAGATAATGCCTCACATAGCAAATGTGTACAGTGCGAGCTGAAAATGCATTTACAGCACTAAAAAACCAAACTTTTATAACAGCTAAACCAAACGTTTCCAATGTAAATTTCCACCTTTATATAGTGTAGAAAGGCATCCTGAAGCCTGGAAAGTCATTGATTTGATTGTCCAGTATTTCCTTCATGAGATATTGCAACACTTAGAAAAAGTGTACAGCGCCAGCAGACAATGAATTTTCAGCACTAAAAAAACGAAACTTCATTAACAGCTAAACTAAACGTTTCCAATGTAAATTTCCACCTTTATATAGAGTAAAAAGACATCCTGAAGCCTGGGCAGCCATTAATTTGATTGTCCAATATTTCCCTTATGAGATAATGCCTCTCATAGCAAATGTGTACAGCGCGAGCTGAAAATGCATTTACAGCACTAAAAAACCAAACTTTTATAACAGCTAAACCAAACGTTTCCAATATAAATTTCCACCTTTATATAGTGTAAAAAGACATCCTGAAGCCTGGGCAGTCATTAATTTGATTGTCCAATATTTCCCTTATGAGATAATGCCTCTCATAGCAAATGTGTACAGCGCGAGCTGAAAATGCATTTACAGCACTAAAAAACCAAACTTTTATAACAGCTAAACCAAACGTTTCCAATGTAAATTTCCACCTTTATATAGTGTAGAAAGGCATCCTGAAGCCTGGAAAGTCATTAATTTGATTGTCCAGTATTTCCTTCATGAGATATTGCAACACTTAGAAAAAGTGTACAGCGCCAGCAGACAATGAATTTTCAGCACTAAAAAAACGAAACTTCATTAACAGCTAAACCAAACGTTTCCAATGTAAATTTCCACATTTATAGAGTGTAAAAAGGCATCCTGAAGCCTGGGAAGTCATTAATTTGATTGTCCAGTATTTCCCTTATGAGATAATGCCTCACATAGCAAATGTGTACAGTGCGAGCTGAAAATGCATTTTCAGCACTAAAAAAACAAACTTTTATAACAGCTAAACCAAACGTTTCCAATGTAAATTTCCACCTTTATATAGTGTAAAAAGACATCCTGAAGCCTGGGCAGTCATTAATTTGATTGTCCAGTATTTCCGTTATGAGATAATGCCTCACATAGCAAATGTGTACAGCGCGAGCTGAAAATGCATTTAAAGCACTAAAAAACCAAACTTTTATAACAGCTAAACCAAACGTTTCCAATGTAAATTTCCACCTTTATATAGTGTAAGAAGACATCCTGAAGCCTGGGCAGTCATTAATTTGATTGTCCAATATTTCCCTTATGAGATAATGCCTCTCATAGCAAATGTGTACAGCGCGAGCTGAAAATGCTTTTACAGCACTAAAAAACCAAACTTTTATAACAGCTAAACCAAACGTTTCCAATGTAAATTTCCACCTTTATATAGTGTAGAAAGGCACCCTGAAGCCTGGAAAGTCATTAATTTGATTGTCCAGTATTTCCTTCATGAGATATTGCAACACTTAGAAAAAGTGTACAGCGCCAGCAGACAATGAATTTTCAGCACTAAAAAAAACGAAACTTCATTAACAGCTAAACTAAACGTTTCCAATGTAAATTTCCACCTTTATATAGTGTAAAAAGACATCCTGAAGCCTGGGCAGTCATTAATTTGATTGTCCAATATTTCCCTTATGAGATAATGCCTCTCATTGCAAACGTGTACAGCGCGAGCTGAAAATGCATTTACAGCACGAAAAAAACAAACTTTTATAACAGCTAAACCAAACGTTTCCAATGTAAATTTCCACCTTTATAGAGTGTAAAAAGGCATCCTGAAGCCTGGGAAGTCATTAATTTGATTGTCCAGTATTTCCCTTATGAGATAATGCCTCACATAGCCAATGTGTACAGTGCGAGCTGAAAATGCATTTTAAAGCACTAAAAAACCAAACTTTTATAACAGCTAAACCAAACGTTTCCAATGTAAATTTCCACTTTTATATAGTGTAAAAAGACATCCTGAAGCCTGGGCAGTCATTAATTTGATTGTCCAATATTTCCCTTATGAGATAATGCCTCTCATAGCAAATGTGTACAGCGCGAGCTGAAAATGTATTTACAGCACTAAAAAAACAAACTTTTATAACAGCTAAACCAAACGTTTCCAATGTAAATTTCCACCTTTATATAGTGTAGAAAGGCATCCTGAAGCCTGGAAAGTCATAAATTTGATTGTCCAGTATTTCCTTCATGAGATATTGCAACACTTAGAAAAAGTGTACAGCGCCAGCAGACAATGAATTTTCAGCACTAAAAAAACGAAACTTCATTAACAGCTAAACTAAACGTTTCCAATGTAAATTTCCACCCTTATATAGTGTAAAAAGACATCCTGAAGCCTGGGCAGTCATTAATTTGATTGTCCAATATTTCCCTTATGAGATAATGCCTCTCATAGCAAATGTGTACAGCGCGAGCTGAAAATGCATTTACAGCACTAAAAAACCAAACTTTTATAACAGCTAAACCAAACGTTTCCAATGTACATTTCCACCTTTATATAGTGTAGAAAGGCATCCTGAAGCCTGGAAAGTCAATAATTTGATTGTCCAGTATTTCCTTCATGAGATATTGCAACACTTAGAAAAAGTGTACAGCGCCAGCAGACAATGAATTTTCAGCACTAAAAAAACGAAACTTCATTAACAGCTAAACTAAAAGTTTCCAATGTAAATTTCCACCTTTATATAGTGTAAAAAGACATCCTGAAGCCTAGGCAGCCATTAATTTGATTGTCCAATATTTCCCTTATGAGATAATGCCTCTCATAGCAAATGTGTACAGCGCGAGCTGAAAATGCATTTACAGCAATAAAAAACCAAACTTTTATAACAACTAAACCAAACGTTTCCAATGTAAATTTCCACCTTTATATAGTGTAAAAAGACATCCTGAAGCCTGGGCAGTCATTAATTTGATTGTCCAATATTTCCCTTATGAGATAATGCCTCTCATAGCAAATGTGTACAGCGCGAGCTGAAAATGCATTTACAGCACTAAAAAACCAAACTTTTATAACAGCTAAACCAAACGTTTCCAATGTAAATTTCCACCTTTATATAGTGTAGAAAGGCATCCTGAAGCCTGGAAAGTCATTAATTTGATTGTCCAGTATTTCCTTCATGAGATATTGCAACACTTAGAAAAAGTGTACAGCGCCAGCAGACAATGAATATTCAGCACTAAAAAAAAACGAAACTTCATTAACAGCTAAACTAAACGTTTCCAATGTAAATTTCCACCTTTATATAGTGTAAAAAGACATCCTGAAGCCTAGGCAGTCATTAATTTGATTGTCCAATATTTCCCTTATGAGATAATGCCTCTCATTGCAAATGTGTACAGCGCGAGCTGAAAATGCATTTACAGCACGAAAAAAACAAACTTTTATAACAGCTAAACCAAACGTTTCCAATGTAAATTTCCACCTTTATAGAGTGTAAAAAGGCATCCTGAAGCCTGGGAAGTCATTAATTTGATTGTCCAGTATTTCCCTTATGAGATAATGCCTCACATAGCAAATGTGTACAGTGCGAGCTGAAAATGCATTTTAAGCACTAAAAAACCAAACTTTTATAACAGCTAAACCAAACGTTTCCAATGTAAATTTCCACCTTTATATAGTGTAAAAAGACATCCTGAAGCCTGGAAAGTCAATAATTTGATTGTCCAGTATTTCCTTCATGAGATATTGCAACACTTAGAAAAAGTGTACAGCGCCAGCAGACAATGAATTTTCAGCACTAAAAAAACGAAACTTCATTAACAGCTAAACTAAAAGTTTCCAATGTAAATTTCCACCTTTATATAGTGTAAAAAGACATCCTGAAGCCTAGGCAGCCATTAATTTGATTGTCCAATATTTCCCTTATGAGATAATGCCTCTCATAGCAAATGTGTACAGCGCGAGCTGAAAATGCATTTACAGCAATAAAAAAACCAAACTTTTATAACAACTAAACCAAACGTTTCCAATGTAAATTTCCACCTTTATATAGTGTAAAAAGACATCCTGAAGCCTGGGCAGTCATTAATTTGATTGTCCAATATTTCCCTTATGAGATAATGCCTCTCATAGCAAATGTGTACAGCGCGAGCTGAAAATGCATTTACAGCACTAAAAAACCAAACTTTTATAACAGCTAAACCAAACGTTTCCAATGTAAATTTCCATCTTTATATAGTGTAGAAAGGCATCCTGAAGCCTGGAAAGTCATTAATTTGATTGTCCAGTATTTCCTTCATGAGATATTGCAACACTTAGAAAAAGTGTACAGCGCCAGCAGACAATGAATTTTCAGCACTAAAAAAACGAAACTTCATTAACAGCTAAACCAAACGTTTCCAATGTAAATTTCCACATTTATAGAGTGTAAAAAGGCATCCTGAAGCCTGGGAAGTCATTAATTTGATTGTCCAGTATTTCCCTTATGAGATAATGCCTCTCATTGCAAATGTGTACAGCGCGAGCTGAAAATGCATTTACAGCACGAAAAAAACAAACTTTTATAACAGCTAAACCAAACGTTTCCAATGTAAATTTCCACCTTTATAGAGTGTAAAAAGGCATCCTGAAGCCTGGGAAGTCATTAATTTGATTGTCCAGTATTTCCCTTATGAGATAATGCCTCACATAGCAAATGTGTACAGTGCGAGCTGAAAATGCATTTTAAGCACTAAAAAACCAAACTTTTATAACAGCTAAACCAAACGTTTCCAATGTAAATTTCCACCTTTATATAGTGTAAAAAGACATCCTGAAGCCTGGGCAGTCATTAATTTGATTGTCCAATATTTCCCTTATGAGATAATGCCTCTCATAGCAAATGTGTACAGCGCGAGCTGAAAATGCATTTACAGCACTAAAAAACCAAACTTTTATAACAGCTAAACCAAACGTTTCAAATGTAAATTTCCACCTTTATATAGTGTAGAAAGGCATCCTGAAGCCTGGAAAGTCATTAATTTGATTGTCCAGTATTTCCTTCATGAGATATTGCAACACTTAGAAAGAGTGTACAGCGCCAGCAGACAATGAATTTTCAGCACTAAAAAAACGAAACTTCATTAACAGCTAAACCAAACGTTTCCAATGTAAATTTCCACATTTATAGAGTGTAAAAAGGCATCCTGAAGCCTGGGAAGTCATTAATTTGATTGTCCAGTATTTCCCTTATGAGATAATGCCTCACATAGCAAATGTGTACAGTGCGAGCTGAAAATGCATTTTCAGCACTAAAAAAACAAACTTTTATAACAGCTAAACCAAACGTTTCCAATGTAAATTTCCACCTTTATATAGTGTAAAAAGACATCCTGAAGCCTGGGCAGTCATTAATTTGATTGTCCAGTATTTCCCTTATGAGATAATGCCTCACATAGCAAATGTGTACAGCGCGAGCTGAAAATGCATTTACAGCACTAAAAAACCAAACTTTTATAACAGCTAAACCAAACGTTTCCAATGTAAATTTCCACCTTTATATAGTGTAAAAAGACATCCTGAAGCCTGGGCAGTCATTAATTTGATTGTCCAATATTTCCCTTATGAGATAATGCCTCTCATAGCAAATGTGTACAGCGCGAGCTGAAAATGCATTTACAGCACTAAAAAAACAAACTTTTATAACAGCTAAACCAAACGTTTCCAATGTAAATTTCCACCTTTATATAGTGTAAAAAGACATCCTGAAGCCTGGGCAGTCATTAATTTGATTGTCCAGTATTTCCCTTATGAGATAATGCCTCACATAGCAAATGTGTACAGCGCGAGCTGAAAATGCATTTACAGCACTAAAAAACCAAACTTTTATAACAGCTAAACCAAACGTTTCCAATGTAAATTTCCACCTTTATATAGTGTAGAAAGGCATCCTGAAGCCTGGAAAGTCATTAATTTGATTGTCCAGTATTTCCTTCATGAGATATTGCAACACTTAGAAAAAGTGTACAGCGCCAGCAGACAATGAATATTCAGCACTAAAAAAAAACGAAACTTCATTAACAGCTAAACTAAACGTTTCCAATGTAAATTTCCACCTTTATATAGTGTAAAAAGACATCCTGAAGCCTAGGCAGTCATTAATTTGATTGTCCAATATTTCCCTTATGAGATAATGCCTCTCATTGCAAATGTGTACAGCGCGAGCTGAAAATGCATTTAACAGCACGAAAAAAACAAACTTTTATAACAGCTAAACCAAACGTTTCCAATGTAAATTTCCACCTTTATAGAGTGTAAAAAGGCATCCTGAAGCCTGGGAAGTCATTAATTTGATTGTCCAGTATTTCCCTTATGAGATAATGCCTCACATAGCAAATGTGTACAGTGCGAGCTGAAAATGCATTTTAAGCACTAAAAAACCAAACTTTTATAACAGCTAAACCAAACGTTTCCAATGTAAATTTCCACCTTTATATAGTGTAAAAAGACATCCTGAAGCCTGGGCAGTCATTAATTTGATTGTCCAATATTTCCCTTATGAGATAATGCCTCTCATAGCAAATGTGTACAGCGCGAGCTGAAAATGTATTTACAGCACTAAAAAAACAAACTTTTATAACAGCTAAACCAAACGTTTCCAATGTAAATTTCCACCTTTATATAGTGTAGAAAGGCATCCTGAAGCCTGGAAAGTCATAAATTTGATTGTCCAGTATTTCCTTCATGAGATATTGCAACACTTAGAAAAAGTGTATAGCGCCAGCAGACAATGAATTTTCAGCACTAAAAAAACGAAACTTCATTAACAGCTAAACTAAACGTTTCCAATGTATATTTCCACCTTTATATAGTGTAAAAAGACACCCTGAAGCCTGGGCAGTCATTAATTTGATTGTCCAATATTTCCCTTATGAGATAATGCCTCTCATAGCAAATGTGTACAGCGCGAGCTGAAAATGCATTTACAGCACTAAAAAACCAAACTTTTATAATTGCTAAACCAAACGTTTCCAATGTAAATTTCCACCTTTATATAGTGTAGAAAGGCATCCTGAAGCCTGGAAAGTCATTAATTTGATTGTCCAGTATTTCCTTCATGAGATATTGCAACACTTAGAAAAAGTGGACAGCGCCAGCAGACAATGAATTTTCAGCACTAAAAAAACGAAACTTCATTAACAGCTAAACCAAACGTTTCCAATGTAAATTTCCACATTTATAGAGTGTAAAAAGGCATCCTGAAGCCTGGGAAGTCATTAATTTGATTGTCCAGTATTTCCCTTATGAGATAATGCCTCACATAGCAAATGTGTACAGTGCGAGCTGAAAATGCATTTTCAGCACTAAAAAAACAAACTTTTATAACAGCTAAACCAAACGTTTCCAATGTAAATTTCCACCTTTATATAGTGTAAAAAGACATCCTGAAGCCTGGGCAGTCATTAATTTGATTGTCCAGTATTTCCCTTATGAGATAATGCCTCACATAGCAAATGTGTACAGCGCGAGCTGAAAATGCATTTACAGCACTAAAAAACCAAACTTTTATAACAGCTAAACCAAACGTTTCCAATGTAAATTTCCACCTTTATATAGTGTAAAAAGACATCCTGAAGCCTGGGCAGTGATTAATTTGATTGTCCAATATTTCCCTTATGAGATAATGCCTCTCATAGCAAATGTGTACAGCGCGAGCTGAAAATGCATTTACAGCACTAAAAAACCAAACTTTTATAACAGCTAAACCAAACGTTTCCAATGTAAATTTCCACCTTTATATAGTGTAAAAAGACATCCTGAAGCCTGGGCAGTCATTAATTTGATTGTCCAGTATTTCCCTTATGAGATAATGCCTCACATAGCAAATGTGTACAGCGCGAGCTGAAAATGCATTTACAGCACTAAAAAACCAAACTTTTATAACAGCTAAACCAAACGTTTCCAATGTAAATTTCCACCTTTATATAGTGTAGAAAGGCATCCTGAAGCCTGGAAAGTCATTAATTTGATTGTCCAGTATTTCCTTCATGAGATATTGCAACACTTAGAAAAAGTGTACAGCGCCAGCAGACAATGAATATTCAGCACTAAAAAAAACCGAAACTTCATTAACAGCTAAACTAAACGTTTCCAATGTAAATTTCCACCTTTATATAGTGTAAAAAGACATCCTGAAGCCTAGGCAGTCATTAATTTGATTGCCCAATATTTCCCTTATGAGATAATGCCTCTCATTGCAAATGTGTACAGCGCGAGCTGAAAATGCATTTACAGCACGAAAAAAACAAACTTTTATAACAGCTAAACCAAACGTTTCCAATGTAAATTTCCACCTTTATAGAGTGTAAAAAGGCATCCTGAAGCCTGGGAAGTCATTAATTTGATTGTCCAGTATTTCCCTTATGAGATAATGCCTCACATAGCAAATGTGTACAGTGCGAGCTGAAAATGCATTTTAAGCACTAAAAAACCAAACTTTTATAACAGCTAAACCAAACGTTTCCAATGTAAATTTCCACCTTTATATAGTGTAAAAAGACATCCTGAAGCCTGGAAAGTCAATAATTTGATTGTCCAGTATTTCCTTCATGAGATATTGCAACACTTAGAAAAAGTGTACAGCGCCAGCAGACAATGAATTTTCAGCACTAAAAAAACGAAACTTCATTAACAGCTAAACTAAAAGTTTCCAATGTAAATTTCCACCTTTATATAGTGTAAAAAGACATCCTGAAGCCTAGGCAGCCATTAATTTGATTGTCCAATATTTCCCTTATGAGATAATGCCTCTCATAGCAAATGTGTACAGCGCGAGCTGAAAATGCATTTACAGCAATAAAAAACCAAACTTTTATAACAACTAAACCAAACGTTTCCAATGTAAATTTCCACCTTTATATAGTGTAAAAAGACATCCTGAAGCCTGGGCAGTCATTAATTTGATTGTCCAATATTTCCCTTATGAGATAATGCCTCTCATAGCAAATGTGTACAGCGCGAGCTGAAAATGCATTTACAGCACTAAAAAACCAAACTTTTATAACAGCTAAACCAAACGTTTCCAATGTAAATTTCCACCTTTATATAGTGTAAAAAGACATCCTGAAGCCTGGGCAGTGATTAATTTGATTGTCCAGTATTTCCCTTATGAGATAATGCCTCACATAGCCAATGTGTACAGTGCGAGCTGAAAATGCATTTTAAGCACTAAAAAACCAAACTTTTATAACAGCTAAACCAAACGTTTCCAATGTAAATTTCCACTTTTATATAGTGTAAAAAGACATCCTGAAGCCTGGGCAGTCATTAATTTGATTGTCCAATATTTCCCTTATGAGATAATGCCTCTCATAGCAAATGTGTACAGCGCGAGCTGAAAATGTATTTACAGCACTAAAAAAACAAACTTTTATAACAGCTAAACCAAACGTTTCCAATGTAAATTTCCACCTTTATATAGTGTAGAAAGGCATCCTGAAGCCTGGAAAGTCATAAATTTGATTGTCCAGTATTTCCTTCATGAGATATTGCAACACTTAGAAAAAGTGTACAGCGCCAGCAGACAATGAATTTTCAGCACTAAAAAAACGAAACTTCATTAACAGCTAAACTAAACGTTTCCAATGTATATTTCCACCTTTATATAGTGTAAAAAGACATCGTGAAGACTGGGCAGTCATTAATTTGATTGTCCAAAATTTCCCTTATGAGATAATGCCTCTCATAGCAAATGTGTACAGCGCGAGCTGAAAATGCATTTACAGCACTAAAAAACCAAACTTTTATAACAGCTAAACCAAACGTTTCCAATGTAAATTTCTACCTTTATATAGTGTAGAAAGGCATCCTGAAGCCTGGAAAGTCATTAATTTGATTGTCCAGTATTTCCTTCATGAGATATTGCAACACTTAGAAAAAGTGTACAGCGCCAGCAGACAATGAATTTTCAGCACTAAAAAAACGAAACTTCATTAACAGCTAAACTAAACGTTTCCAATGTATATTTCCACCTTTATATAGTGTAAAAAGACATCCTGAAGCCTGGGCAGTCATTAATTTGATTGTCCAATATTTCCCTTATGAGATAATGCCTCTCATAGCAAATGTGTACAGCGCGAGCTGAAAATGCATTTACAGCACTAAAAAACCAAACTTTTATAACAGCTAAACCAAACGTTTCCAATGTACATTTCCACCTTTATATAGTGTAGAAAGGCATCCTGAAGCCTGGAAAGTCATTAATTTGATTGTCCAGTATTTCCTTCATGAGATATTGCAACACTTAGAAAAAGTGTACAGCGCCAGCAGACAATGAATTTTCAGCACTAAAAAACGAAACTTCATTAACAGCTAAACTAAAAGTTTCCAATGTAAATTTCCACCTTTATATAGTGTAAAAAGACATCCTGAAGCCTAGGCAGCCATTAATTTGATTGTCCAATATTTCCCTTATGAGATAATGCCTCTCATAGCAAATGTGTACAGCGCGAGCTGAAAATGCATTTACAGCACTAAAAAACCAAACTTTTATAACAGCTAAACCAAACGTTTCCAATGTAAATTTCCACCTTTATATAGTGTAGAAAGGCATCCTGAAGCCTGGAAAGTCATTAATTTGATTGTCCAGTATTTCCTTCATGAGATATTGCAACACTTAGAAAAAGTGTACAGCGCCAGCAGACAATGAATTTTCAGCACTAAAAAAACGAAACTTCATTAACAGCTAAACCAAACGTTTCCAATGTAAATTTCCACATTTATAGAGTGTAAAAAGGCATCCTGAAGCCTGGGAAGTCATTAATTTGATTGTCCAGTATTTCCCTTATGAGATAATGCCTCTCATTGCAAATGTGTACAGCGCGAGCTGAAAATGCATTTACAGCACGAAAAAAACAAACTTTTATAACAGCTAAACCAAACGTTTCCAATGTAAATTTCCACCTTTATAGAGTGTAAAAAGGCATCCTGAAGCCTGGGAAGTCATTTATTTGATTGTCCAGTATTTCCCTTATGAGATAATGCCTCACATAGCAAATGTGTACAGTGCGAGCTGAAAATGCATTTTAAGCACTAAAAAACCAAACTTTTAAACCAGCTAAACCAAACGTTTCCAATGTAAATTTCCACCTTTATATAGTGTAAAAAGACATCCTGAAGCCTGGGCAGTCATTAATTTGATTGTCCAATATTTCCCTTATGAGATAATGCCTCTCATAGCAAATGTGTACAGCGCGAGCTGAAAATGCATTTACAGCACTAAAAAAACAAACTTTTATAACAGCTAAACCAAACGTTTCAAATGTAAATTTTCACCTTTATATAGTGTAGAAAGGCATCCTGAAGCCTGGAAAGTCATTAATTTGATTGTCCAGTATTTCCTTCATGAGATATTGCAACACTTAGAAAGAGTGTACAGCGCCAGCAGACAATGAATTTTCAGCACTAAAAAAACGAAACTTCATTAACAGCTAAACCAAACGTTTCCAATGTAAATTTCCACATTTATAGAGTGTAAAAAGGCATCCTGAAGCCTGGGAAGTCATTAATTTGATTGTCCAGTATTTCCCTTATGAGATAATGCCTCACATAGCAAATGTGTACAGCGCGAGCTGAAAATGCATTTACAGCACTAAAAAACCAAACTTTTATAACAGCTAAACCAAACGTTTCCAATGTAAATTTCCACCTTTATATAGTGTAAAAAGACATCCTGAAGCCTGGGCAGTCATTAATTTGATTGTCCAGTATTTCCCTTATGAGATAATGCCTCACATAGCAAATGTGTACAGCGCGAGCTGAAAATGCATTTACAGCACTAAAAAACCAAACTTTTATAACAGCTAAACCAAACGTTTCCAATGTAAATTTCCACCTTTATATAGTGTAAAAAGACATCCTGAAGCCTGGGCAGTCATTAATTTGATTGTCCAATATTTCCCTTATGAGATAATGCCTCTCATAGCAAATGTGTACAGCGCGAGCTGAAAATGCATTTACAGCACTAAAAAACCAAACTTTTATAACAGCTAAACCAAACGTTTCCAATGTAAATTTCCACCTTTATATAGTGTAAAAAGACATCCTGAAGCCTGGGCAGTCATTAATTTGATTGTCCAGTATTTCCCTTATGAGATAATGCCTCACATAGCAAATGTGTACAGCGCGAGCTGAAAATGCATTTACAGCACTAAAAAACCAAACTTTTATAACAGCTAAACCAAACGTTTCCAATGTAAATTTCCACCTTTATATAGTGTAGAAAGGCATCCTGAAGCCTGGAAAGTCATTAATTTGATTGTCCAGTATTTCCTTCATGAGATATTGCAACACTTAGAAAAAGTGTACAGCGCCAGCAGACAATGAATATTCAGCACTAAAAAAAACCGAAACTTCATTAACAGCTAAACTAAACGTTTCCAATGTAAATTTCCACCTTTATATAGTGTAAAAAGACATCCTGAAGCCTGGGCAGTCATTAATTTGATTGTCCAATATTTCCCTTATGAGATAATGCCTCTCATTGCAAATGTGTACAGCGCGAGCTGAAAATGCATTTACAGCACGAAAAAAACAAACTTTTATAACAGCTAAACCAAACGTTTCCAATGTAAATTTCCACCTTTATAGAGTGTAAAAAGGCATCCTGAAGCCTGGGAAGTCATTAATTTGATTGTCCAGTATTTCCCTTATGAGATAATGCCTCACATAGCAAATGTGTACAGTGCGAGCTGAAAATGCATTTTAAGCACTAAAAAACCAAACTTTTATAACAGCTAAACCAAACGTTTCAAATGTAAATTTCCACCTTTATATAGTGTAGAAAGGCATCCTGAAGCCTGGAAAGTCATTAATTTGATTGTCCAGTATTTCCTTCATGAGATATTGCAACACTTAGAAAAAGTGTATAGCGCCAGCAGACAATGAATTTTCAGCACTAAAAAAACGAAACTTCATTAACAGCTAAACTAAACGTTTCCAATGTAAATTTCCACCTTTATATAGTGTAAAAAGACATCCTGAAGCCTGGGCAGTCATTAATTTGATTGTCCAATATTTCCCTTATGATATAATGCCTCTCATAGCAAATGTGTACAGCGCGAGCTGAAAATGCATTTACAGCACTAAAAAACCAAACTTTTATAACAGCTAAACCAAACGTTTCCAATGTAAATTTCCACCTTTATATAGTGTAAAAAGACATCCTGAAGCCTGGGCAGTCATTAATTTGATTGTCCAATATTTCCCTTATGAGATAATGCCTCTCATAGCAAATGTGTACAGCGCGAGCTGAAAATGCATTTACAGCACTAAAAAACCAAACTTTTATAACAGCTAAACCAAACGTTTCAAATGTAAATTTCCACCTTTATATAGTGTAGAAAGGCATCCTGAAGCCTGGAAAGTCATTAATTTGATTGTCCAGTATTTCCTTCATGAGATATTGCAACACTTAGAAAAAGTGTATAGCGCCAGCAGACAATGAATTTTCAGCACTAAAAAAACGAAACTTCATTAACAGCTAAACTAAACGTTTCCAATGTATATTTCCACCTTTATATAGTGTAAAAAGACACCCTGAAGCCTGGGCAGTCATTAATTTGATTGTCCAATATTTCCCTTATGAGATAATGCCTCTCATAGCAAATGTGTACAGCGCGAGCTGAAAATGCATTTACAGCACTAAAAAACCAAACTTTTATAATTGCTAAACCAAACGTTTCCAATGTAAATTTCCACCTTTATATAGTGTAGAAAGGCATCCTGAAGCCTGGAAAGTCATTAATTTGATTGTCCAGTATTTCCTTCATGAGATATTGCAACACTTAGAAAAAGTGGACAGCGCCAGCAGACAATGAATTTTCACAGCACTAAAAAAACGAAACTTCATTAACAGCTAAACCAAACGTTTCCAATGTAAATTTCCACATTTATAGAGTGTAAAAAGGCATCCTGAAGCCTGGGAAGTCATTAATTTGATTGTCCAGTATTTCCCTTATGAGATAATGCCTCACATAGCAAATGTGTACAGTGCGAGCTGAAAATGCATTTTCAGCACTAAAAAAACAAACTTTTATAACAGCTAAACCAAACGTTTCCAATGTAAATTTCCACCTTTATATAGTGTAGAAAGGCATCCTGAAGCCTGGAAAGTCATTAATTTGATTGTCCAGTATTTCCTTCATGAGATATTGCAACACTTAGAAAAAGTGTATAGCGCCAGCAGACAATGAATTTTCAGCACTAAAAAAACGAAACTTCATTAACAGCTAAACTAAACGTTCCCAATGTAAATTTCCACCTTTATATAGTGTAAAAAGACATCCTGAAGCCTGGGCAGTCATTAATTTGATTGTCCAATATTTCCCTTATGATATAATGCCTCTCATAGCAAATGTGTACAGCGCGAGCTGAAAATGCATTTACAGCACTAAAAAACCAAACTTTTATAACAGCTAAACCAAACGTTTCCAATGTAAATTTCCACCTTTATATAGTGTAAAAAGACATCCTGAAGCCTGGGCAGTCATTAATTTGATTGTCCAATATTTCCCTTATGAGATAATGCCTCTCATAGCAAATGTGTACAGCGCGAGCTGAAAATGCATTTACAGCACTAAAAAACCAAACTTTTATAACAGCTAAACCAAACGTTTCAAATGTAAATTTCCACCTTTATATAGTGTAGAAAGGCATCCTGAAGCCTGGAAAGTCATTAATTTGATTGTCCAGTATTTCCTTCATGAGATATTGCAACACTTAGAAAAAGTGTATAGCGCCAGCAGACAATGAATTTTCAGCACTAAAAAAACGAAACTTCATTAACAGCTAAACTAAACGTTTCCAATGTATATTTCCACCTTTATATAGTGTAAAAAGACACCCTGAAGCCTGGGCAGTCATTAATTTGATTGTCCAATATTTCCCTTATGAGATAATGCCTCTCATAGCAAATGTGTACAGCGCGAGCTGAAAATGCATTTACAGCACTAAAAAACCAAACTTTTATAATTGCTAAACCAAACGTTTCCAATGTAAATTTCCACCTTTATATAGTGTAGAAAGGCATCCTGAAGCCTGGAAAGTCATTAATTTGATTGTCCAGTATTTCCTTCATGAGATATTGCAACACTTAGAAAAAGTGGACAGCGCCAGCAGACAATGAATTTTCAGCACTAAAAAAACGAAACTTCATTAACAGCTAAACCAAACGTTTCCAATGTAAATTTCCACATTTATAGAGTGTAAAAAGGCATCCTGAAGCCTGGGAAGTCATTAATTTGATTGTCCAGTATTTCCCTTATGAGATAATGCCTCACATAGCAAATGTGTACAGTGCGAGCTGAAAATGCATTTTCAGCACTAAAAAAACAAACTTTTATAACAGCTAAACCAAACGTTTCCAATGTAAATTTCCACCTTTATATAGTGTAAAAAGACATCCTGAAGCCTGGGCAGTCATTAATTTGATTGTCCAGTATTTCCCTTATGAGATAATGCCTCACATAGCAAATGTGTACAGCGCGAGCTGAAAATGCATTTACAGCACTAAAAAACCAAACATTTATAACAGCTAAACCAAACGTTTCCAATGTAAATTTCCACCTTTATATAGTGTAAAAAGACATCCTGAAGCCTGGGCAGTCATTAATTTGATTGTCCAATATTTCCCTTATGAGATAATGCCTCTCATAGCAAATGTGTACAGCGCGAGCTGAAAATGCTTTTACAGCACTAAAAAACCAAACTTTTATAACAGCTAAACCAAACGTTTCCAATGTAAATTTCCACCTTTATATAGTGTAGAAAGGCATCCTGAAGCCTGGAAAGTCATTAATTTGATTGTCCAGTATTTCCTTCATGAGATATTGCAACACTTAGAAAAAGTGTACAGCGCCAGCAGACAATGAATTTTCAGCACTAAAAAAAACGAAACTTCATTAACAGCTAAACTAAACGTTTCCAATGTAAATTTCCACCTTTATATAGTGTAAAAAGACATCCTGAAGCCTGGGCAGTCATTAATTTGATTGTCCAATATTTCCCTTATGAGATAATGCCTCTCATTGCAAATGTGTACAGCGCGAGCTGAAAATGCATTTACAGCACGAAAAAAACAAACTTTTATAACAGCTAAACCAAACGTTTCCAATGTAAATTTCCACCTTTATAGAGTGTAAAAAGGCATCCTGAAGCCTGGGAAGTCATTAATTTGATTGTCCAGTATTTCCCTTATGAGATAATGCCTCACATAGCCAATGTGTACAGTGCGAGCTGAAAATGCATTTTAAGCACTAAAAAAACAAACTTTTATAACAGCTAAACCAAACGTTTCCAATGTAAATTTCCACTTTTATATAGTGTAAAAAGACATCCTGAAGCCTGGGCAGTCATTAATTTGATTGTCTAATATTTCCCTTATGAGATAATGCCTCTCATAGCAAATGTGTACAGCGCGAGCTGAAAATGTATTTACAGCACTAAAAAAACAAACTTTTATAACAGCTAAACCAAACGTTTCCAATGTAAATTTCCACCTTTATATAGTGTAGAAAGGCATCCTGAAGCCTGGAAAGTCATAAATTTGATTGTCCAGTATTTCCTTCATGAGATATTGCAACACTTAGAAAAAGTGTACAGCGCCAGCAGACAATGAATTTTCAGCACTAAAAAAACGAAACTTCATTAACAGCTAAACTAAACGTTTCCAATGTATATTTCCACCTTTATATAGTGTAAAAAGACATCGTGAAGACTGGGCAGTCATTAATTTGATTGTCCAAAATTTCCCTTATGAGATAATGCCTCTCATAGCAAATGTGTACAGCGCGAGCTGAAAATGCATTTACAGCACTAAAAAACCAAACTTTTATAACAGCTAAACCAAACGTTTCCAATGTAAATTTCTACCTTTATATAGTGTAGAAAGGCATCCTGAAGCCTGGAAAGTCATTAATTTGATTGTCCAGTATTTCCTTCATGAGATATTGCAACACTTAGAAAAAGTGTACAGCGCCAGCAGACAATGAATTTTCAGCACTAAAAAACGAAACTTCATTAACAGCTAAACTAAACGTTTCCAATGTATATTTCCACCTTTATATAGTGTAAAAAGACACCCTGAAGCCTGGGCAGTCATTAATTTGATTGTCCAATATTTCCCTTATGAGATAATGCCTCTCATAGCAAATGTGTACAGCGCGAGCTGAAAATGCATTTACAGCACTAAAAAACCAAACTTTTATAATTGCTAAACCAAACGTTTCCAATGTAAATTTCCACCTTTATATAGTGTAGAAAGGCATCCTGAAGCCTGGAAAGTCATTAATTTGATTGTCCAGTATTTCCTTCATGAGATATTGCAACACTTAGAAAAAGTGGACAGCGCCAGCAGACAATGAATTTTCACAGCACTAAAAAAACGAAACTTCATTAACAGCTAAACCAAACGTTTCCAATGTAAATTTCCACATTTATAGAGTGTAAAAAGGCATCCTGAAGCCTGGGAAGTCATTAATTTGATTGTCCAGTATTTCCCTTATGAGATAATGCCTCACATAGCAAATGTGTACAGTGCGAGCTGAAAATGCATTTTCAGCACTAAAAAAACAAACTTTTATAACAGCTAAACCAAACGTTTCCAATGTAAATTTCCACCTTTATATAGTGTAAAAAGACATCCTGAAGCCTGGGCAGTCATTAATTTGATTGTCCAGTATTTCCCTTATGAGATAATGCCTCACATAGCAAATGTGTACAGCGCGAGCTGAAAATGCATTTACAGCACTAAAAAACCAAACTTTTATAATTGCTAAACCAAACGTTTCCAATGTAAATTTCCACCTTTATATAGTGTAGAAAGGCATCCTGAAGCCTGGAAAGTCATTAATTTGATTGTCCAGTATTTCCTTCATGAGATATTGCAACACTTAGAAAAAGTGTATAGCGCCAGCAGACAATGAATTTTCAGCACTAAAAAAACGAAACTTCATTAACAGCTAAACTAAACGTTCCCAATGTAAATTTCCACCTTTATATAGTGTAAAAAGACATCCTGAAGCCTGGGCAGTCATTAATTTGATTGTCCAATATTTCCCTTATGAGATAATGCCTCTCATAGCAAATGTGTACAGCGCGAGCTGAAAATGCATTTACAGCACTAAAAAACCAAACTTTTATAACAGCTAAACCAAACGTTTCAAATGTAAATTTCCACCTTTATATAGTGTAGAAAGGCATCCTGAAGCCTGGAAAGTCATTAATTTGATTGTCCAGTATTTCCTTCATGAGATATTGCAACACTTAGAAAAAGTGTATAGCGCCAGCAGACAATGAATTTTCAGCACTAAAAAAACGAAACTTCATTAACAGCTAAACTAAACGTTTCCAATGTATATTTCCACCTTTATATAGTGTAAAAAGACACCCTGAAGCCTGGGCAGTCATTAATTTGATTGTCCAATATTTCCCTTATGAGATAATGCCTCTCATAGCAAATGTGTACAGCGCGAGCTGAAAATGCATTTACAGCACTAAAAAACCAAACTTTTATAATTGCTAAACCAAACGTTTCCAATGTAAATTTCCACCTTTATATAGTGTAGAAAGGCATCCTGAAGCCTGGAAAGTCATTAATTTGATTGTCCAGTATTTCCTTCATGAGATATTGCAACACTTAGAAAAAGTGGACAGCGCCAGCAGACAATGAATTTTCAGCACTAAAAAAACGAAACTTCATTAACAGCTAAACCAAACGTTTCCAATGTAAATTTCCACATTTATAGAGTGTAAAAAGGCATCCTGAAGCCTGGGAAGTCATTAATTTGATTGTCCAGTATTTCCCTTATGAGATAATGCCTCACATAGCAAATGTGTACAGTGCGAGCTGAAAATGCATTTTCAGCACTAAAAAAACAAACTTTTATAACAGCTAAACCAAACGTTTCCAATGTAAATTTCCACCTTTATATAGTGTAAAAAGACATCCTGAAGCCTGGGCAGTCATTAATTTGATTGTCCAGTATTTCCCTTATGAGATAATGCCTCACATAGCAAATGTGTACAGCGCGAGCTGAAAATGCATTTACAGCACTAAAAAACCAAACATTTATAACAGCTAAACCAAACGTTTCCAATGTAAATTTCCACCTTTATATAGTGTAAAAAGACATCCTGAAGCCTGGGCAGTCATTAATTTGATTGTCCAATATTTCCCTTATGAGATAATGCCTCTCATAGCAAATGTGTACAGCGCGAGCTGAAAATGCTTTTACAGCACTAAAAAACCAAACTTTTATAACAGCTAAACCAAACGTTTCCAATGTAAATTTCCACCTTTATATAGTGTAGAAAGGCATCCTGAAGCCTGGAAAGTCATTAATTTGATTGTCCAGTATTTCCTTCATGAGATATTGCAACACTTAGAAAAAGTGTACAGCGCCAGCAGACAATGAATTTTCAGCACTAAAAAAAACGAAACTTCATTAACAGCTAAACTAAACGTTTCCAATGTAAATTTCCACCTTTATATAGTGTAAAAAGACATCCTGAAGCCTGGGCAGTCATTAATTTGATTGTCCAATATTTCCCTTATGAGATAATGCCTCTCATTGCAAATGTGTACAGCGCGAGCTGAAAATGCATTTACAGCACGAAAAAAACAAACTTTTATAACAGCTAAACCAAACGTTTCCAATGTAAATTTCCACCTTTATAGAGTGTAAAAAGGCATCCTGAAGCCTGGGAAGTCATTAATTTGATTGTCCAGTATTTCCCTTATGAGATAATGCCTCACATAGCCAATGTGTACAGTGCGAGCTGAAAATGCATTTTAAGCACTAAAAAACCAAACTTTTATAACAGCTAAACCAAACGTTTCCAATGTAAATTTCCACTTTTATATAGTGTAAAAAGACATCCTGAAGCCTGGGCAGTCATTAATTTGATTGTCCAATATTTCCCTTATGAGATAATGCCTCTCATAGCAAATGTGTACAGCGCGAGCTGAAAATGTATTTACAGCACTAAAAAAACAAACTTTTATAACAGCTAAACCAAACGTTTCCAATGTAAATTTCCACCTTTATATAGTGTAGAAAGGCATCCTGAAGCCTGGAAAGTCATAAATTTGATTGTCCAGTATTTCCTTCATGAGATATTGCAACACTTAGAAAAAGTGTACAGCGCCAGCAGACAATGAATTTTCAGCACTAAAAAAACGAAACTTCATTAACAGCTAAACTAAACGTTTCCAATGTATATTTCCACCTTTATATAGTGTAAAAAGACATCGTGAAGACTGGGCAGTCATTAATTTGATTGTCCAAAATTTCCCTTATGAGATAATGCCTCTCATAGCAAATGTGTACAGCGCGAGCTGAAAATGCATTTACAGCACTAAAAAACCAAACTTTTATAACAGCTAAACCAAACGTTTCCAATGTAAATTTCTACCTTTATATAGTGTAGAAAGGCATCCTGAAGCCTGGAAAGTCATTAATTTGATTGTCCAGTATTTCCTTCATGAGATATTGCAACACTTAGAAAAAGTGTACAGCGCCAGCAGACAATGAATTTTCAGCACTAAAAAAACGAAACTTCATTAACAGCTAAACTAAACGTTTCCAATGTATATTTCCACCTTTATATAGTGTAAAAAGACATCCTGAAGCCTGGGCAGTCATTAATTTGATTGTCCAATATTTCCCTTATGAGATAATGCCTCTCATAGCAAATGTGTACAGCGCGAGCTGAAAATGCATTCACAGCACTAAAAAACCAAACTTTTATAACAGCTAAACCAAACGTTTCCAATGTACATTTCCACCTTTATATAGTGTAGAAAGGCATCCTGAAGCCTGGAAAGTCATTAATTTGATTGTCCAGTATTTCCTTCATGAGATATTGCAACACTTAGAAAAAGTGTACAGCGCCAGCAGACAATGAATTTTCAGCACTAAAAAACGAAACTTCATTAACAGCTAAACTAAAAGTTTCCAATGTAAATTTCCACCTTTATATAGTGTAAAAAGACATCCTGAAGCCTAGGCAGCCATTAATTTGATTGTCCAATATTTCCCTTATGAGATAATGCCTCTCATAGCAAATGTGTACAGCGCGAGCTGAAAATGCATTTACAGCACTAAAAAACCAAACTTTTATAACAGCTAAACCAAACGTTTCCAATGTAAATTTCCACCTTTATATAGTGTAGAAAGGTATCCTGAAGCCTGGAAAGTCATTAATTTGATTGTCCAGTATTTCCTTCATGAGATATTGCAACACTTAGAAAAAGTGTACAGCGCCAGCAGACAATGAATTTTCAGCACTAAAAAAACGAAACTTCATTAACAGCTAAACCAAACGTTTCCAATGTAAATTTCCACATTTATAGAGTGTAAAAAGGCATCCTGAAGCCTGGGAAGTCATTAATTTGATTGTCCAGTATTTCCCTTATGAGATAATGCCTCTCATTGCAAATGTGTACAGCGCGAGCTGAAAATGCATTTACAGCACGAAAAAAACAAACTTTTATAACAGCTAAACCAAACGTTTCCAATGTAAATTTCCACCTTTATAGAGTGTAAAAAGGCATCCTGAAGCCTGGGAAGTCATTTATTTGATTGTCCAGTATTTCCCTTATGAGATAATGCCTCACATAGCAAATGTGTACAGTGCGAGCTGAAAATGCATTTTAAGCACTAAAAAACCAAACTTTTAAACCAGCTAAACCAAACGTTTCCAATGTAAATTTCCACCTTTATATAGTGTAAAAAGACATCCTGAAGCCTGGGCAGTCATTAATTTGATTGTCCAATATTTCCCTTATGAGATAATGCCTCTCATAGCAAATGTGTACAGCGCGAGCTGAAAATGCATTTACAGCACTAAAAAACCAAACTTTTATAACAGCTAAACCAAACGTTTCAAATGTAAATTTTCACCTTTATATAGTGTAGAAAGGCATCCTGAAGCCTGGAAAGTCATTAATTTGATTGTCCAGTATTTCCTTCATGAGATATTGCAACACTTAGAAAGAGTGTACAGCGCCAGCAGACAATGAATTTTCAGCACTAAAAAAACGAAACTTCATTAACAGCTAAACCAAACGTTTCCAATGTAAATTTCCACATTTATAGAGTGTAAAAAGGCATCCTGAAGCCTGGGAAGTCATTAATTTGATTGTCCAGTATTTCCCTTATGAGATAATGCCTCACATAGCAAATGTGTACAGTGCGAGCTGAAAATGCATTTTCAGCACTAAAAAAACAAACTTTTATAACAGCTAAACCAAACGTTTCCAATGTAAATTTCCACCTTTATATAGTGTAAAAAGACATCCTGAAGCCTGGGCAGTCATTAATTTGATTGTCCAGTATTTCCCTTATGAGATAATGCCTCACATAGCAAATGTGTACAGCGCGAGCTGAAAATGCATTTACAGCACTAAAAAACCAAACTTTTATAACAGCTAAACCAAACGTTTCCAATGTAAATTTCCACCTTTATATAGTGTAAAAAGACATCCTGAAGCCTGGGCAGTCATTAATTTGATTGTCCAATATTTCCCTTATGAGATAATGCCTCTCATAGCAAATGTGTACAGCGCGAGCTGAAAATGCATTTACAGCACTAAAAAACCAAACTTTTATAACAGCTAAACCAAACGTTTCCAATGTAAATTTCCACCTTTATATAGTGTAAAAAGACATCCTGAAGCCTGGGCAGTCATTAATTTGATTGTCCAGTATTTCCCTTATGAGATAATGCCTCACATAGCAAATGTGTACAGCGCGAGCTGAAAATGCATTTACAGCACTAAAAAACCAAACTTTTATAACAGCTAAACCAAACGTTTCCAATGTAAATTTCCACCTTTATATAGTGTAGAAAGGCATCCTGAAGCCTGGAAAGTCATTAATTTGATTGTCCAGTATTTCCTTCATGAGATATTGCAACACTTAGAAAAAGTGTACAGCGCCAGCAGACAATGAATATTCAGCACTAAAAAAAAACGAAACTTCATTAACAGCTAAACTAAACGTTTCCAATGTAAATTTCCACCTTTATATAGTGTAAAAAGACATCCTGAAGCCTAGGCAGTCATTAATTTGATTGTCCAATATTTCCCTTATGAGATAATGCCTCTCATTGCAAATGTGTACAGCGCGAGCTGAAAATGCATTTACAGCACGAAAAAAACAAACTTTTATAACAGCTAAACCAAACGTTTCCAATGTAAATTTCCACCTTTATAGAGTGTAAAAAGGCATCCTGAAGCCTGGGAAGTCATTAATTTGATTGTCCAGTATTTCCCTTATGAGATAATGCCTCACATAGCAAATGTGTACAGTGCGAGCTGAAAATGCATTTTAAGCACTAAAAAACCAAACTTTTATAACAGCTAAACCAAACGTTTCCAATGTAAATTTCCACCTTTATATAGTGTAAAAAGACATCCTGAAGCCTGGGCAGTCATTAATTTGATTGTCCAATATTTCCCTTATGAGATAATGCCTCTCATAGCAAATGTGTACAGCGCGAGCTGAAAATGTATTTACAGCACTAAAAAAACAAACTTTTATAACAGCTAAACCAAACGTTTCCAATGTAAATTTCCACCTTTATATAGTGTAGAAAGGCATCCTGAAGCCTGGAAAGTCATAAATTTGATTGTCCAGTATTTCCTTCATGAGATATTGCAACACTTAGAAAAAGTGTATAGCGCCAGCAGACAATGAATTTTCAGCACTAAAAAAACGAAACTTCATTAACAGCTAAACTAAACGTTTCCAATGTATATTTCCACCTTTATATAGTGTAAAAAGACACCCTGAAGCCTGGGCAGTCATTAATTTGATTGTCCAATATTTCCCTTATGAGATAATGCCTCTCATAGCAAATGTGTACAGCGCGAGCTGAAAATGCATTTACAGCACTAAAAAACCAAACTTTTATAATTGCTAAACCAAACGTTTCCAATGTAAATTTCCACCTTTATATAGTGTAGAAAGGCATCCTGAAGCCTGGAAAGTCATTAATTTGATTGTCCAGTATTTCCTTCATGAGATATTGCAACACTTAGAAAAAGTGGACAGCGCCAGCAGACAATGAATTTTCAGCACTAAAAAAACGAAACTTCATTAACAGCTAAACCAAACGTTTCCAATGTAAATTTCCACATTTATAGAGTGTAAAAAGGCATCCTGAAGCCTGGGAAGTCATTAATTTGATTGTCCAGTATTTCCCTTATGAGATAATGCCTCACATAGCAAATGTGTACAGTGCGAGCTGAAAATGCATTTTCAGCACTAAAAAAACAAACTTTTATAACAGCTAAACCAAACGTTTCCAATGTAAATTTCCACCTTTATATAGTGTAAAAAGACATCCTGAAGCCTGGGCAGTCATTAATTTGATTGTCCAGTATTTCCCTTATGAGATAATGCCTCACATAGCAAATGTGTACAGCGCGAGCTGAAAATGCATTTACAGCACTAAAAAACCAAACTTTTATAACAGCTAAACCAAACGTTTCCAATGTAAATTTCCACCTTTATATAGTGTAAAAAGACATCCTGAAGCCTGGGCAGTCATTAATTTGATTGTCCAATATTTCCCTTATGAGATAATGCCTCTCATAGCAAATGTGTACAGCGCGAGCTGAAAATGCATTTACAGCACTAAAAAACCAAACTTTTATAACAGCTAAACCAAACGTTTCCAATGTAAATTTCCACCTTTATATAGTGTAAAAAGACATCCTGAAGCCTGGGCAGTCATTAATTTGATTGTCCAGTATTTCCCTTATGAGATAATGCCTCACATAGCAAATGTGTACAGCGCGAGCTGAAAATGCATTTACAGCACTAAAAAACCAAACTTTTATAACAGCTAAACCAAACGTTTCCAATGTAAATTTCCACCTTTATATAGTGTAGAAAGGCATCCTGAAGCCTGGAAAGTCATTAATTTGATTGTCCAGTATTTCCTTCATGAGATATTGCAACACTTAGAAAAAGTGTACAGCGCCAGCAGACAATGAATATTCAGCACTAAAAAAAAACGAAACTTCATTAACAGCTAAACTAAACGTTTCCAATGTAAATTTCCACCTTTATATAGTGTAAAAAGACATCCTGAAGCCTAGGCAGTCATTAATTTGATTGTCCAATATTTCCCTTATGAGATAATGCCTCTCATTGCAAATGTGTACAGCGCGAGCTGAAAATGCATTTACAGCACGAAAAAAACAAACTTTTATAACAGCTAAACCAAACGTTTCCAATGTAAATTTCCACCTTTATAGAGTGTAAAAAGGCATCCTGAAGCCTGGGAAGTCATTAATTTGATTGTCCAGTATTTCCCTTATGAGATAATGCCTCACATAGCAAATGTGTACAGTGCGAGCTGAAAATGCATTTTAAGCACTAAAAAACCAAACTTTTATAACAGCTAAACCAAACGTTTCCAATGTAAATTTCCACCTTTATATAGTGTAAAAAGACATCCTGAAGCCTGGGCAGTCATTAATTTGATTGTCCAATATTTCCCTTATGAGATAATGCCTCTCATAGCAAATGTGTACAGCGCGAGCTGAAAATGTATTTACAGCACTAAAAAAACAAACTTTTATAACAGCTAAACCAAACGTTTCCAATGTAAATTTCCACCTTTATATAGTGTAGAAAGGCATCCTGAAGCCTGGAAAGTCATAAATTTGATTGTCCAGTATTTCCTTCATGAGATATTGCAACACTTAGAAAAAGTGTATAGCGCCAGCAGACAATGAATTTTCAGCACTAAAAAAACGAAACTTCATTAACAGCTAAACTAAACGTTTCCAATGTATATTTCCACCTTTATATAGTGTAAAAAGACACCCTGAAGCCTGGGCAGTCATTAATTTGATTGTCCAATATTTCCCTTATGAGATAATGCCTCTCATAGCAAATGTGTACAGCGCGAGCTGAAAATGCATTTACAGCACTAAAAAACCAAACTTTTATAATTGCTAAACCAAACGTTTCCAATGTAAATTTCCACCTTTATATAGTGTAGAAAGGCATCCTGAAGCCTGGAAAGTCATTAATTTGATTGTCCAGTATTTCCTTCATGAGATATTGCAACACTTAGAAAAAGTGGACAGCGCCAGCAGACAATGAATTTTCAGCACTAAAAAAACGAAACTTCATTAACAGCTAAACCAAACGTTTCCAATGTAAATTTCCACATTTATAGAGTGTAAAAAGGCATCCTGAAGCCTGGGAAGTCATTAATTTGATTGTCCAGTATTTCCCTTATGAGATAATGCCTCACATAGCAAATGTGTACAGTGCGAGCTGAAAATGCATTTTCAGCACTAAAAAAACAAACTTTTATAACAGCTAAACCAAACGTTTCCAATGTAAATTTCCACCTTTATATAGTGTAAAAAGACATCCTGAAGCCTGGGCAGTCATTAATTTGATTGTCCAGTATTTCCCTTATGAGATAATGCCTCACATAGCAAATGTGTACAGCGCGAGCTGAAAATGCATTTACAGCACTAAAAAACCAAACATTTATAACAGCTAAACCAAACGTTTCCAATGTAAATTTCCACCTTTATATAGTGTAAAAAGACATCCTGAAGCCTGGGCAGTCATTAATTTGATTGTCCAATATTTCCCTTATGAGATAATGCCTCTCATAGCAAATGTGTACAGCGCGAGCTGAAAATGCTTTTACAGCACTAAAAAACCAAACTTTTATAACAGCTAAACCAAACGTTTCCAATGTAAATTTCCACCTTTATATAGTGTAGAAAGGCATCCTGAAGCCTGGAAAGTCATTAATTTGATTGTCCAGTATTTCCTTCATGAGATATTGCAACACTTAGAAAAAGTGTACAGCGCCAGCAGACAATGAATTTTCAGCACTAAAAAAAACGAAACTTCATTAACAGCTAAACTAAACGTTTCCAATGTAAATTTCCACCTTTATATAGTGTAAAAAGACATCCTGAAGCCTGGGCAGTCATTAATTTGATTGTCCAATATTTCCCTTATGAGATAATGCCTCTCATTGCAAATGTGTACAGCGCGAGCTGAAAATGCATTTACAGCACGAAAAAAACAAACTTTTATAACAGCTAAACCAAACGTTTCCAATGTAAATTTCCACCTTTATAGAGTGTAAAAAGGCATCCTGAAGCCTGGGAAGTCATTAATTTGATTGTCCAGTATTTCCCTTATGAGATAATGCCTCACATAGCCAATGTGTACAGTGCGAGCTGAAAATGCATTTTAAGCACTAAAAAACCAAACTTTTATAACAGCTAAACCAAACGTTTCCAATGTAAATTTCCACTTTTATATAGTGTAAAAAGACATCCTGAAGCCTGGGCAGTCATTAATTTGATTGTCCAATATTTCCCTTATGAGATAATGCCTCTCATAGCAAATGTGTACAGCGCGAGCTGAAAATGTATTTACAGCACTAAAAAAACAAACTTTTATAACAGCTAAACCAAACGTTTCCAATGTAAATTTCCACCTTTATATAGTGTAGAAAGGCATCCTGAAGCCTGGAAAGTCATAAATTTGATTGTCCAGTATTTCCTTCATGAGATATTGCAACACTTAGAAAAAGTGTACAGCGCCAGCAGACAATGAATTTTCAGCACTAAAAAAACGAAACTTCATTAACAGCTAAACTAAACGTTTCCAATGTATATTTCCACCTTTATATAGTGTAAAAAGACATCGTGAAGACTGGGCAGTCATTAATTTGATTGTCCAAAATTTCCCTTATGAGATAATGCCTCTCATAGCAAATGTGTACAGCGCGAGCTGAAAATGCATTTACAGCACTAAAAAAACAAACTTTTATAACAGCTAAACCAAACGTTTCCAATGTAAATTTCTACCTTTATATAGTGTAGAAAGGCATCCTGAAGCCTGGAAAGTCATTAATTTGATTGTCCAGTATTTCCTTCATGAGATATTGCAACACTTAGAAAAAGTGTACAGCGCCAGCAGACAATGAATTTTCAGCACTAAAAAAACGAAACTTCATTAACAGCTAAACTAAACGTTTCCAATGTATATTTCCACCTTTATATAGTGTAAAAAGACATCCTGAAGCCTGGGCAGTCATTAATTTGATTGTCCAATATTTCCCTTATGAGATAATGCCTCTCATAGCAAATGTGTACAGCGCGAGCTGAAAATGCATTTACAGCACTAAAAAAACCAAACTTTTATAACAGCTAAACCAAACGTTTCCAATGTACATTTCCACCTTTATATAGTGTAGAAAGGCATCCTGAAGCCTGGAAAGTCATTAATTTGATTGTCCAGTATTTCCTTCATGAGATATTGCAACACTTAGAAAAAGTGTACAGCGCCAGCAGACAATGAATTTTCAGCACTAAAAAACGAAACTTCATTAACAGCTAAACTAAAAGTTTCCAATGTAAATTTCCACCTTTATATAGTGTAAAAAGACATCCTGAAGCCTAGGCAGCCATTAATTTGATTGTCCAATATTTCCCTTATGAGATAATGCCTCTCATAGCAAATGTGTACAGCGCGAGCTGAAAATGCATTTACAGCACTAAAAAACCAAACTTTTATAACAGCTAAACCAAACGTTTCCAATGTAAATTTCCACCTTTATATAGTGTAGAAAGGCATCCTGAAGCCTGGAAAGTCATTAATTTGATTGTCCAGTATTTCCTTCATGAGATATTGCAACACTTAGAAAAAGTGTACAGCGCCAGCAGACAATGAATTTTCAGCACTAAAAAAACGAAACTTCATTAACAGCTAAACCAAACGTTTCCAATGTAAATTTCCACATTTATAGAGTGTAAAAAGGCATCCTGAAGCCTGGGAAGTCATTAATTTGATTGTCCAGTATTTCCCTTATGAGATAATGCCTCTCATTGCAAATGTGTACAGCGCGAGCTGAAAATGCATTTACAGCACGAAAAAAACAAACTTTTATAACAGCTAAACCAAACGTTTCCAATGTAAATTTCCACCTTTATAGAGTGTAAAAAGGCATCCTGAAGCCTGGGAAGTCATTTATTTGATTGTCCAGTATTTCCCTTATGAGATAATGCCTCACATAGCAAATGTGTACAGTGCGAGCTGAAAATGCATTTTAAGCACTAAAAAACCAAACTTTTAAACCAGCTAAACCAAACGTTTCCAATGTAAATTTCCACCTTTATATAGTGTAAAAAGACATCCTGAAGCCTGGGCAGTCATTAATTTGATTGTCCAATATTTCCCTTATGAGATAATGCCTCTCATAGCAAATGTGTACAGCGCGAGCTGAAAATGCATTTACAGCACTAAAAAACCAAACTTTTATAACAGCTAAACCAAACGTTTCAAATGTAAATTTTCACCTTTATATAGTGTAGAAAGGCATCCTGAAGCCTGGAAAGTCATTAATTTGATTGTCCAGTATTTCCTTCATGAGATATTGCAACACTTAGAAAGAGTGTACAGCGCCAGCAGACAATGAATTTTCAGCACTAAAAAAACGAAACTTCATTAACAGCTAAACCAAACGTTTCCAATGTAAATTTCCACATTTATAGAGTGTAAAAAGGCATCCTGAAGCCTGGGAAGTCATTAATTTGATTGTCCAGTATTTCCCTTATGAGATAATGCCTCACATAGCAAATGTGTACAGTGCGAGCTGAAAATGCATTTTCAGCACTAAAAAAACAAACTTTTATAACAGCTAAACCAAACGTTTCCAATGTAAATTTCCACCTTTATATAGTGTAAAAAGACATCCTGAAGCCTGGGCAGTCATTAATTTGATTGTCCAGTATTTCCCTTATGAGATAATGCCTCACATAGCAAATGTGTACAGCGCGAGCTGAAAATGCATTTACAGCACTAAAAAACCAAACTTTTATAACAGCTAAACCAAACGTTTCCAATGTAAATTTCCACCTTTATATAGTGTAAAAAGACATCCTGAAGCCTGGGCAGTCATTAATTTGATTGTCCAATATTTCCCTTATGAGATAATGCCTCTCATAGCAAATGTGTACAGCGCGAGCTGAAAATGCATTTACAGCACTAAAAAACCAAACTTTTATAACAGCTAAACCAAACGTTTCCAATGTAAATTTCCACCTTTATATAGTGTAAAAAGACATCCTGAAGCCTGGGCAGTCATTAATTTGATTGTCCAGTATTTCCCTTATGAGATAATGCCTCACATAGCAAATGTGTACAGCGCGAGCTGAAAATGCATTTACAGCACTAAAAAACCAAACTTTTATAACAGCTAAACCAAACGTTTCCAATGTAAATTTCCACCTTTATATAGTGTAGAAAGGCATCCTGAAGCCTGGAAAGTCATTAATTTGATTGTCCAGTATTTCCTTCATGAGATATTGCAACACTTAGAAAAAGTGTACAGCGCCAGCAGACAATGAATATTCAGCACTAAAAAAAAACGAAACTTCATTAACAGCTAAACTAAACGTTTCCAATGTAAATTTCCACCTTTATATAGTGTAAAAAGACATCCTGAAGCCTGGGCAGTCATTAATTTGATTGTCCAATATTTCCCTTATGAGATAATGCCTCTCATTGCAAATGTGTACAGCGCGAGCTGAAAATGCATTTACAGCACGAAAAAAACAAACTTTTATAACAGCTAAACCAAACGTTTCCAATGTAAATTTCCACCTTTATAGAGTGTAAAAAGGCATCTTGAAGCCTGGGAAGTCATTAATTTGATTGTCCAGTATTTCCCTTATGAGATAATGCCTCACATAGCAAATGTGTACAGTGCGAGCTGAAAATGCATTTTAAGCACTAAAAAACCAAACTTTTATAACAGCTAAACCAAACGTTTCCAATGTAAATTTCCACCTTTATATAGTGTAAAAAGACATCCTGAAGCCTGGGCAGTCATTAATTTGATTGTCCAATATTTCCCTTATGAGATAATGCCTCTCATAGCAAATGTGTACAGCGCGAGCTGAAAATGTATTTACAGCACTAAAAAAACAAACTTTTATAACAGCTAAACCAAACGTTTCCAATGTAAATTTCCACCTTTATATAGTGTAGAAAGGCATCCTGAAGCCTGGAAAGTCATAAATTTGATTGTCCAGTATTTCCTTCATGAGATATTGCAACACTTAGAAAAAGTGTATAGCGCCAGCAGACAATGAATTTTCAGCACTAAAAAAACGAAACTTCATTAACAGCTAAACTAAACGTTTCCAATGTATATTTCCACCTTTATATAGTGTAAAAAGACACCCTGAAGCCTGGGCAGTCATTAATTTGATTGTCCAATATTTCCCTTATGAGATAATGCCTCTCATAGCAAATGTGTACAGCGCGAGCTGAAAATGCATTTACAAGCACTAAAAAACCAAACTTTTATAATTGCTAAACCAAACGTTTCCAATGTAAATTTCCACCTTTATATAGTGTAGAAAGGCATCCTGAAGCCTGGAAAGTCATTAATTTGATTGTCCAGTATTTCCTTCATGAGATATTGCAACACTTAGAAAAAGTGTATAGCGCCAGCAGACAATGAATTTTCAGCACTAAAAAAACGAAACTTCATTAACAGCTAAACTAAACGTTTCCAATGTAAATTTCCACCTTTATATAGTGTAAAAAGACATCCTGAAGCCTGGGCAGTCATTAATTTGATTGTCCAATATTTCCCTTATGAGATAATGCCTCTCATAGCAAATGTGTACAGCGCGAGCTGAAAATGCATTTACAGCACTAAAAAACCAAACTTTTATAACAGCTAAACCAAACGTTTCAAATGTAAATTTCCACCTTTATATAGTGTAGAAAGGCATCCTGAAGCCTGGAAAGTCATTAATTTGATTGTCCAGTATTTCCTTCATGAGATATTGCAACACTTAGAAAGAGTGTACAGCGCCAGCAGACAATGAATTTTCAGCACTAAAAAAACGAAACTTCATTAACAGCTAAACCAAACGTTTCCAATGTAAATTTCCACATTTATAGAGTGTAAAAAGGCATCCTGAAGCCTGGGAAGTCATTAATTTGATTGTCCAGTATTTCCCTTATGAGATAATGCCTCACATAGCAAATGTGTACAGTGCGAGCTGAAAATGCATTTTCAGCACTAAAAAAACAAACTTTTATAACAGCTAAACCAAACGTTTCCAATGTAAATTTCCACCTTTATATAGTGTAAAAAGACATCCTGAAGCCTGGGCAGTCATTAATTTGATTGTCCAGTATTTCCCTTATGAGATAATGCCTCACATAGCAAATGTGTACAGCGCGAGCTGAAAATGCATTTACAGCACTAAAAAACCAAACTTTTATAACAGCTAAACCAAACGTTTCCAATGTAAATTTCCACCTTTATATAGTGTAAAAAGACATCCTGAAGCCTGGGCAGTCATTAATTTGATTGTCCAATATTTCCCTTATGAGATAATGCCTCTCATAGCAAATGTGTACAGCGCGAGCTGAAAATGCATTTACAGCACTAAAAAACCAAACTTTTATAACAGCTAAACCAAACGTTTCCAATGTAAATTTCCACCTTTATATAGTGTAAAAAGACATCCTGAAGCCTGGGCAGTCATTAATTTGATTGTCCAGTATTTCCCTTATGAGATAATGCCTCACATAGCAAATGTGTACAGCGCGAGCTGAAAATGCATTTACAGCACTAAAAAACCAAACTTTTATAACAGCTAAACCAAACGTTTCCAATGTAAATTTCCACCTTTATATAGTGTAGAAAGGCATCCTGAAGCCTGGAAAGTCATTAATTTGATTGTCCAGTATTTCCTTCATGAGATATTGCAACACTTAGAAAAAGTGTACAGCGCCAGCAGACAATGAATATTCAGCACTAAAAAAAAACGAAACTTCATTAACAGCTAAACTAAACGTTTCCAATGTAAATTTCCACCTTTATATAGTGTAAAAAGACATCCTGAAGCCTGGGCAGTCATTAATTTGATTGTCCAATATTTCCCTTATGAGATAATGCCTCTCATTGCAAATGTGTACAGCGCGAGCTGAAAATGCATTTACAGCACGAAAAAAACTAACTTTTATAACAGCTAAACCAAACGTTTCCAATGTAAATTTCCACCTTTATAGAGTGTAAAAAGGCATCCTGAAGCCTGGGAAGTCATTAATTTGATTGTCCAGTATTTCCCTTATGAGATAATGCCTCACATAGCAAATGTGTACAGTGCGAGCTGAAAATGCATTTTAAGCACTAAAAAACCAAACTTTTATAACAGCTAAACCAAACGTTTCCAATGTAAATTTCCACCTTTATATAGTGTAAAAAGACATCCTGAAGCCTGGGCAGTCATTAATTTGATTGTCCAATATTTCCCTTATGAGATAATGCCTCTCATAGCAAATGTGTACAGCGCGAGCTGAAAATGTATTTACAGCACTAAAAAAACAAACTTTTATAACAGCTAAACCAAACGTTTCCAATGTAAATTTCCACCTTTATATAGTGTAGAAAGGCATCCTGAAGCCTGGAAAGTCATAAATTTGATTGTCCAGTATTTCCTTCATGAGATATTGCAACACTTAGAAAAAGTGTATAGCGCCAGCAGACAATGAATTTTCAGCACTAAAAAAACGAAACTTCATTAACAGCTAAACTAAACGTTTCCAATGTATATTTCCACCTTTATATAGTGTAAAAAGACACCCTGAAGCCTGGGCAGTCATTAATTTGATTGTCCAATATTTCCCTTATGAGATAATGCCTCTCATAGCAAATGTGTACAGCGCGAGCTGAAAATGCATTTACAGCACTAAAAAACCAAACTTTTATAATTGCTAAACCAAACGTTTCCAATGTAAATTTCCACCTTTATATAGTGTAGAAAGGCATCCTGAAGCCTGGAAAGTCATTAATTTGATTGTCCAGTATTTCCTTCATGAGATATTGCAACACTTAGAAAAAGTGTATAGCGCCAGCAGACAATGAATTTTCAGCACTAAAAAAACGAAACTTCATTAACAGCTAAACTAAACGTTTCCAATGTAAATTTCCACCTTTATATAGTGTAAAAAGACATCCTGAAGCCTGGGCAGTCATTAATTTGATTGTCCAATATTTCCCTTATGATATAATGCCTCTCATAGCAAATGTGTACAGCGCGAGCTGAAAATGCATTTACAGCACTAAAAAACCAAACTTTTATAACAGCTAAACCAAACGTTTCCAATGTAAATTTCCACCTTTATATAGTGTAAAAAGACATCCTGAAGCCTGGGCAGTCATTAATTTGATTGTCCAATATTTCCCTTATGAGATAATGCCTCTCATAGCAAATGTGTACAGCGCGAGCTGAAAATGCATTTACAGCACTAAAAAACCAAACTTTTATAACAGCTAAACCAAACGTTTCAAATGTAAATTTCCACCTTTATAAAGTGTAGAAAGGCATCCTGAAGCCTGGAAAGTCATTAATTTGATTGTCCAGTATTTCCTTCATGAGATATTGCAACACTTAGAAAGAGTGTACAGCGCCAGCAGACAATGAATTTTCAGCACTAAAAAAACGAAACTTCATTAACAGCTAAACCAAACGTTTCCAATGTAAATTTCCACATTTATAGAGTGTAAAAAGGCATCCTGAAGCCTGGGAAGTCATTAATTTGATTGTCCAGTATTTCCCTTATGAGATAATGCCTCACATAGCAAATGTGTACAGTGCGAGCTGAAAATGCATTTTCAGCACTAAAAAAACAAACTTTTATAACAGCTAAACCAAACGTTTCCAATGTAAATTTCCACCTTTATATAGTGTAAAAAGACATCCTGAAGCCTGGGCAGTCATTAATTTGATTGTCCAGTATTTCCCTTATGAGATAATGCCTCAAATAGCAAATGTGTACAGCGCGAGCTGAAAATGCATTTACAGCACTAAAAAACCAAACTTTTATAACAGCTAAACCAAACGTTTCCAATGTAAATTTCCACCTTTATATAGTGTAAAAAGACATCCTGAAGCCTGGGCAGTCATTAATTTGATTGTCCAATATTTCCCTTATGAGATAATGCCTCTCATAGCAAATGTGTACAGCGCGAGCTGAAAATGCATTTACAGCACTAAAAAACCAAACTTTTATAACAGCTAAACCAAACGTTTCCAATGTAAATTTCCACCTTTATATAGTGTAAAAAGACATCCTGAAGCCTGGGCAGTCATTAATTTGATTGTCCAGTATTTCCCTTATGAGATAATGCCTCACATAGCAAATGTGTACAGCGCGAGCTGAAAATGCATTTACAGCACTAAAAAACCAAACTTTTATAACAGCTAAACCAAACGTTTCCAATGTAAATTTCCACCTTTATATAGTGTAGAAAGGCATCCTGAAGCCTGGAAAGTCATTAATTTGATTGTCCAGTATTTCCTTCATGAGATATTGCAACACTTAGAAAAAGTGTACAGCGCCAGCAGACAATGAATATTCAGCACTAAAAAAACCCGAAACTTCATTAACAGCTAAACTAAACGTTTCCAATGTAAATTTCCACCTTTATATAGTGTAAAAAGACATCCTGAAGCCTGGGCAGTCATTAATTTGATTGTCCAATATTTCCCTTATGAGATAATGCCTCTCATTGCAAATGTGTACAGCGCGAGCTGAAAATGCATTTACAGCACGAAAAAAACTAACTTTTATAACAGCTAAACCAAACGTTTCCAATGTAAATTTCCACCTTTATAGAGTGTAAAAAGGCATCCTGAAGCCTGGGAAGTCATTAATTTGATTGTCCAATATTTCCCTTATGAGATAATGCCTCTCATAGCAAATGTGTACAGCGCGAGCTGAAAATGCATTTTAAGCACTAAAAAACCAAACTTTTATAACAGCTAAACCAAACGTTTCCAATGTAAATTTCCACCTTTATATAGTGTAAAAAGACATCCTGAAGCCTGGGCAGTCATTAATTTGATTGTCCAATATTTCCCTTATGAGATAATGCCTCTCATAGCAAATGTGTACAGCGCGAGCTGAAAATGTATTTACAGCACTAAAAAAACAAACTTTTATAACAGCTAAACCAAACGTTTCCAATGTAAATTTCCACCTTTATATAGTGTAGAAAGGCATCCTGAAGCCTGGAAAGTCATAAATTTGATTGTCCAGTATTTCCTTCATGAGATATTGCAACACTTAGAAAAAGTGTATAGCGCCAGCAGACAATGAATTTTCAGCACTAAAAAAACGAAACTTCATTAACAGCTAAACTAAACGTTTCCAAGGTATATTTCCACCTTTATATAGTGTAAAAAGACACCCTGAAGCCTGGGCAGTCATTAATTTGATTGTCCAATATTTCCCTTATGAGATAATGCCTCTCATAGCAAATGTGTACAGCGCGAGCTGAAAATGCATTTACAGCACTAAAAAACCAAACTTTTATAATTGCTAAACCAAACGTTTCCAATGTAAATTTCCACCTTTATATAGTGTAGAAAGGCATCCTGAAGCCTGGAAAGTCATTAATTTGATTGTCCAGTATTTCCTTCATGAGATATTGCAACACTTAGAAAAAGTGTATAGCGCCAGCAGACAATGAATTTTCAGCACTAAAAAAACGAAACTTCATTAACAGCTAAACTAAACGTTTCCAATGTAAATTTCCACCTTTATATAGTGTAAAAAGACATCCTGAAGCCTGGGCAGTCATTAATTTGATTGTCCAATATTTCCCTTATGATATAATGCCTCTCATAGCAAATGTGTACAGCGCGAGCTGAAAATGCATTTACAGCACTAAAAAACCAAACTTTTATAACAGCTAAACCAAACGTTTCCAATGTAAATTTCCACCTTTATATAGTGTAAAAAGACATCCTGAAGCCTGGGCAGTCATTAATTTGATTGTCCAATATTTCCCTTATGAGATAATGCCTCTCATAGCAAATGTGTACAGCGCGAGCTGAAAATGCATTTACAGCACTAAAAAACCAAACTTTTATAACAGCTAAACCAAACGTTTCAAATGTAAATTTCCACCTTTATATAGTGTAGAAAGGCATCCTGAAGCCTGGAAAGTCATTAATTTGATTGTCCAGTATTTCCTTCATGAGATATTGCAACACTTAGAAAGAGTGTACAGCGCCAGCAGACAATGAATTTTCAGCACTAAAAAAACGAAACTTCATTAACAGCTAAACCAAACGTTTCCAATGTAAATTTCCACATTTATAGAGTGTAAAAAGGCATCCTGAAGCCTGGGAAGTCATTAATTTGATTGTCCAGTATTTCCCTTATGAGATAATGCCTCACATAGCAAATGTGTACAGTGCGAGCTGAAAATGCATTTTCAGCACTAAAAAAACAAACTTTTATAACAGCTAAACCAAACGTTTCCAATGTAAATTTCCACCTTTATATAGTGTAAAAAGACATCCTGAAGCCTGGGCAGTCATTAATTTGATTGTCCAGTATTTCCCTTATGAGATAATGCCTCACATAGCAAATGTGTACAGCGCGAGCTGAAAATGCATTTACAGCACTAAAAAACCAAACTTTTATAACAGCTAAACCAAACGTTTCCAATGTAAATTTCCACCTTTATATAGTGTAAAAAGACATCCTGAAGCCTGGGCAGTCATTAATTTGATTGTCCAATATTTCCCTTATGAGATAATGCCTCTCATAGCAAATGTGTACAGCGCGAGCTGAAAATGCATTTACAGCACTAAAAAACCAAACTTTTATAACAGCTAAACCAAACGTTTCCAATGTAAATTTCCACCTTTATATAGTGTAAAAAGACATCCTGAAGCCTGGGCAGTCATTAATTTGATTGTCCAGTATTTCCCTTATGAGATAATGCCTCACATAGCAAATGTGTACAGCGCGAGCTGAAAATGCATTTACAGCACTAAAAAACCAAACTTTTATAACAGCTAAACCAAACGTTTCCAATGTAAATTTCCACCTTTATATAGTGTAGAAAGGCATCCTGAAGCCTGGAAAGTCATTAATTTGATTGTCCAGTATTTCCTTCATGAGATATTGCAACACTTAGAAAAAGTGTACAGCGCCAGCAGACAATGAATATTCAGCACTAAAAAAAACCGAAACTTCATTAACAGCTAAACTAAACGTTTCCAATGTAAATTTCCACCTTTATATAGTGTAAAAAGACATCCTGAAGCCTGGGCAGTCATTAATTTGATTGTCCAATATTTCCCTTATGAAATAATGCCTCTCATTGCAAATGTGTACAGCGCGAGCTGAAAATGCATTTACAGCACGAAAAAAACTAACTTTTATAACAGCTAAACCAAACGTTTCCAATGTAAATTTCCACCTTTATAGAGTGTAAAAAGGCATCCTGAAGCCTGGGAAGTCATTAATTTGATTGTCCAGTATTTCCCTTATGAGATAATGCCTCACATAGCAAATGTGTACAGTGCGAGCTGAAAATGCATTTTAAGCACTAAAAAACCAAACTTTTATAACAGCTAAACCAAACGTTTCCAATGTAAATTTCCACCTTTATATAGTGTAAAAAGACATCCTGAAGCCTGGGCAGTCATTAATTTGATTGTCCAATATTTCCCTTATGAGATAATGCCTCTCATAGCAAATGTGTACAGCGCGAGCTGAAAATGTATTTACAGCACTAAAAAAACAAACTTTTATAACAGCTAAACCAAACATTTCCAATGTAAATTTCCACCTTTATATAGTGTAGAAAGGCATCCTGAAGCCTGGAAAGTCATAAATTTGATTGTCCAGTATTTCCTTCATGAGATATTGCAACACTTAGAAAAAGTGTATAGCGCCAGCAGACAATGAATTTTCAGCACTAAAAAAACGAAACTTCATTAACAGCTAAACTAAACGTTTCCAATGTATATTTCCACCTTTATATAGTGTAAAAAGACACCCTGAAGCCTGGGCAGTCATTAATTTGATTGTCCAATATTTCCCTTATGAGATAATGCCTCTCATAGCAAATGTGTACAGCGCGAGCTGAAAATGCATTTACAGCACTAAAAAACCAAACTTTTATAATTGCTAAACCAAACGTTTCCAATGTAAATTTCCACCTTTATATAGTGTAGAAAGGCATCCTGAAGCCTGGAAAGTCATTAATTTGATTGTCCAGTATTTCCTTCATGAGATATTGCAACACTTAGAAAAAGTGTATAGCGCCAGCAGACAATGAATTTTCAGCACTAAAAAAACGAAACTTCATTAACAGCTAAACTAAACGTTTCCAATGTAAATTTCCACCTTTATATAGTGTAAAAAGACATCCTGAAGCCTGGGCAGTCATTAATTTGATTGTCCAATATTTCCCTTATGATATAATGCCTCTCATAGCAAATGTGTACAGCGCGAGCTGAAAATGCATTTACAGCACTAAAAAACCAAACTTTTATAACAGCTAAACCAAACGTTTCCAATGTAAATTTCCACCTTTATATAGTGTAAAAAGACATCCTGAAGCCTGGGCAGTCATTAATTTGATTGTCCAATATTTCCCTTATGAGATAATGCCTCTCATAGCAAATGTGTACAGCGCGAGCTGAAAATGCATTTACAGCACTAAAAAACCAAACTTTTATAACAGCTAAACCAAACGTTTCAAATGTAAATTTCCACCTTTATATAGTGTAGAAAGGCATCCTGAAGCCTGGAAAGTCATTAATTTGATTGTCCAGTATTTCCTTCATGAGATATTGCAACACTTAGAAAGAGTGTACAGCGCCAGCAGACAATGAATTTTCAGCACTAAAAAAACGAAACTTCATTAACAGCTAAACCAAACGTTTCCAATGTAAATTTCCACATTTATAGAGTGTAAAAAGGCATCCTGAAGCCTGGGAAGTCATTAATTTGATTGTCCAGTATTTCCCTTATGAGATAATGCCTCACATAGCAAATGTGTACAGTGCGAGCTGAAAATGCATTTTCAGCACTAAAAAAACAAACTTTTATAACAGCTAAACCAAACGTTTCCAATGTAAATTTCCACCTTTATATAGTGTAAAAAGACATCCTGAAGCCTGGGCAGTCATTAATTTGATTGTCCAGTATTTCCCTTATGAGATAATGCCTCACATAGCAAATGTGTACAGCGCGAGCTGAAAATGCATTTACAGCACTAAAAAACCAAACTTTTATAACAGCTAAACCAAACGTTTCCAATGTAAATTTCCACCTTTATATAGTGTAAAAAGACATCCTGAAGCCTGGGCAGTCATTAATTTGATTGTCCAATATTTCCCTTATGAGATAATGCCTCTCATAGCAAATGTGTACAGCGCGAGCTGAAAATGCATTTACAGCACTAAAAAACCAAACTTTTATAACAGCTAAACCAAACGTTTCCAATGTAAATTTCCACCTTTATATAGTGTAAAAAGACATCCTGAAGCCTGGGCAGTCATTAATTTGATTGTCCAGTATTTCCCTTATGAGATAATGCCTCACATAGCAAATGTGTACAGCGCGAGCTGAAAATGCATTTACAGCACTAAAAAACCAAACTTTTATAACAGCTAAACCAAACGTTTCCAATGTAAATTTCCACCTTTATATAGTGTAGAAAGGCATCCTGAAGCCTGGAAAGTCATTAATTTGATTGTCCAGTATTTCCTTCATGAGATATTGCAACACTTAGAAAGAGTGTACAGCGCCAGCAGACAATGAATTTTCAGCACTAAAAAAACGAAACTTCATTAACAGCTAAACCAAACGTTTCCAATGTAAATTTCCACATTTATAGAGTGTAAAAAGGCATCCTGAAGCCTGGGAAGTCATTAATTTGATTGTCCAGTATTTCCCTTATGAGATAATGCCTCACATAGCAAATGTGTACAGTGCGAGCTGAAAATGCATTTTCAGCACTAAAAAAACAAACTTTTATAACAGCTAAACCAAACGTTTCCAATGTAAATTTCCACCTTTATATAGTGTAAGAAGACATCCTGAAGCCTGGGCAGTCATTAATTTGATTGTCCAGTATTTCCCTTATGAGATAATGCCTCACATAGCAAATGTGTACAGCGCGAGCTGAAAATGCATTTACAGCACTAAAAAAACAAACTTTTATAACAGCTAAACCAAACGTTTCCAATGTAAATTTCCACCTTTATATAGTGTAAAAAGACATCCTGAAGCCTGGGCAGTCATTAATTTGATTGTCCAATATTTCCCTTATGAGATAATGCCTCTCATAGCAAATGTGTACAGCGCGAGCTGAAAATGCATTTACAGCACTAAAAAACCAAACTTTTATAACAGCTAAACCAAACGTTTCCAATGTAAATTTCCACCTTTATATAGTGTAAAAAGACATCCTGAAGCCTGGGCAGTCATTAATTTGATTGTCCAGTATTTCCCTTATGAGATAATGCCTCACATAGCAAATGTGTACAGCGCGAGCTGAAAATGCATTTACAGCACTAAAAAACCAAACTTTTATAACAGCTAAACCAAACGTTTCCAATGTAAATTTCCACCTTTATATAGTGTAGAAAGGCATCCTGAAGCCTGGAAAGTCATTAATTTGATTGTCCAGTATTTCCTTCATGAGATATTGCAACACTTAGAAAAAGTGTACAGCGCCAGCAGACAATGAATATTCAGCACTAAAAAAAAACGAAACTTCATTAACAGCTAAACTAAACGTTTCCAATGTAAATTTCCACCTTTATATAGTGTAAAAAGACATCCTGAAGCCTGGGCAGTCATTAATTTGATTGTCCAATATTTCCCTTATGAGATAATGCCTCTCATTGCAAATGTGTACAGCGCGAGCTGAAAATGCATTTACAGCACGAAAAAAACTAACTTTTATAACAGCTAAACCAAACGTTTCCAATGTAAATTTCCACCTTTATAGAGTGTAAAAAGGCATCCTGAAGCCTGGGAAGTCATTAATTTGATTGTCCAGTATTTCCCTTATGAGATAATGCCTCACATAGCAAATGTGTACAGTGCGAGCTGAAAATGCATTTTAAGCACTAAAAAACCAAACTTTTATAACAGCTAAACCAAACGTTTCCAATGTAAATTTCCACCTTTATATAGTGTAAAAAGACATCCTGAAGCCTGGGCAGTCATTAATTTGATTGTCCAATATTTCCCTTATGAGATAATGCCTCTCATAGCAAATGTGTACAGCGCGAGCTGAAAATGTATTTACAGCACTAAAAAAACAAACTTTTATAACAGCTAAACCAAACGTTTCCAATGTAAATTTCCACCTTTATATAGTGTAGAAAGGCATCCTGAAGCCTGGAAAGTCATAAATTTGATTGTCCAGTATTTCCTTCATGAGATATTGCAACACTTAGAAAAAGTGTATAGCGCCAGCAGACAATGAATTTTCAGCACTAAAAAAACGAAACTTCATTAACAGCTAAACTAAACGTTTCCAATGTATATTTCCACCTTTATATAGTGTAAAAAGACACCCTGAAGCCTGGGCAGTCATTAATTTGATTGTCCAATATTTCCCTTATGAGATAATGCCTCTCATAGCAAATGTGTACAGCGCGAGCTGAAAATGCATTTACAGCACTAAAAAACCAAACTTTTATAATTGCTAAACCAAACGTTTCCAATGTAAATTTCCACCTTTATATAGTGTAGAAAGGCATCCTGAAGCCTGGAAAGTCATTAATTTGATTGTCCAGTATTTCCTTCATGAGATATTGCAACACTTAGAAAAAGTGTACAGCGCCAGCAGACAATGAATTTTCAGCACTAAAAAAACGAAACTTCATTAACAGCTAAACCAAACGTTTCCAATGTAAATTTCCACATTTATAGAGTGTAAAAAGGCATCCTGAAGCCTGGGAAGTCATTAATTTGATTGTCCAGTATTTCCCTTATGAGATAATGCCTCACATAGCAAATGTGTACAGTGCGAGCTGAAAATGCATTTTCAGCACTAAAAAAACAAACTTTTATAACAGCTAAACCAAACGTTTCCAATGTAAATTTCCACCTTTATAGAGTGTAAAAAGGCATCCTGAAGCCTGGGAAGTCATTAATTTGATTGTCCAGTATTTCCCTTATGAGATAATGCCTCACATAGCCAATGTGTACAGTGCGAGCTGAAAATGCATTTTAAGCACTAAAAAACCAAACTTTTATAACAGCTAAACCAAACGTTTCCAATGTAAATTTCCACTTTTATATAGTGTAAAAAGACATCCTGAAGCCTTCATTAATTTGATTGTCCAATATTTCCCTTATGAGATAATGCCTCTCATAGCAAATGTGTACAGCGCGAGCTGAAAATGTATTTACAGCACTAAAAAAACAAACTTTTATAACAGCTAAACCAAACGTTTCCAATGTAAATTTCCACCTTTATATAGTGTAGAAAGGCATCCTGAAGCCTGGAAAGTCATAAATTTGATTGTCCAGTATTTCCTTCATGAGATATTGCAACACTTAGAAAAAGTGTACAGCGCCAGCAGACAATGAATTTTCAGCACTAAAAAAACGAAACTTCATTAACAGCTAAACTAAACGTTTCCAATGTATATTTCCACCTTTATATAGTGTAAAAAGACATCCTGAAGACTGGGCAGTCATTAATTTGATTGTCCAAAATTTCCCTTATGAGATAATGCCTCTCATAGCAAATGTGTACAGCGCGAGCTGAAAATGCATTTACAGCACTAAAAAACCAAACTTTTATAACAGCTAAACCAAACGTTTCCAATGTAAATTTCTACCTTTATATAGTGTAGATAGGCATCCTGAAGCCTGGAAAGTCATTAATTTGATTGTCCAGTATTTCCTTCATGAGATATTGCAACACTTAGAAAAAGTGTACAGCGCCAGCAGACAATGAATTTTCAGCACTAAAAAAACGAAACTTCATTAACAGCTAAACTAAACGTTTCCAATGTATATTTCCACCTTTATATAGTGTAAAAAGACATCCTGAAGCCTGGGCAGTCATTAATTTGATTGTCCAATATTTCCCTTATGAGATAATGCCTCTCATAGCAAATGTGTACAGCGCGAGCTGAAAATGCATTTACAGCACTAAAAAACCAAACTTTTATAACAGCTAAACCAAACGTTTCCAATGTACATTTCCACCTTTATATAGTGTAGAAAGGCATCCTGAAGCCTGGAAAGTCATTAATTTGATTGTCCAGTATTTCCTTCATGAGATATTGCAACACTTAGAAAAAGTGTACAGCGCCAGCAGACAATGAATTTTCAGCACTAAAAAAACGAAACTTCATTAACAGCTAAACTAAAAGTTTCCAATGTAAATTTCCACCTTTATATAGTGTAAAAAGACATCCTGAAGCCTAGGCAGCCATTAATTTGATTGTCCAATATTTCCCTTATGAGATAATGCCTCTCATAGCAAATGTGTACAGCGCGAGCTGAAAATGCATTTACAGCACTAAAAAACCAAACTTTTATAACAGCTAAACCAAACGTTTCCAATGTAAATTTCCACCTTTATATAGTGTAAAAAGACATCCTGAAGCCTGGAAAGTCATTAATTTGATTGTCCAGTATTTCCTTCATGAGATATTGCAACACTTAGAAAAAGTGTACAGCGCCAGCAGACAATGAATTTTCAGCACTAAAAAAAACGAAACTTCATTAAAAGCTAAACTAAACGTTTCCAATGTAAATTTACACCTTTATATAGTGTAAAAAGACATCCTGAAGCCTGGGCAGTCATTAATTTGATTGTCCAATATTTCCCTTATGAGATAATGCCTCTCATTGCAAATGTGTACAGCGCGAGCTGAAAATGCATTTACAGCACGAAAAAAACAAACTTTTATAACAGCTAAACCAAACGTTTCCAATGTAAATTTCCACCTTTATAGAGTGTAAAAAGGCATCCTGAAGCCTGGGAAGTCATTAATTTGATTGTCCAGTATTTCCCTTATGAGATAATGCCTCACATAGCAAATGTGTACAGTGCGAGCTGAAAATGCATTTTAAGCACTAAAAAACCAAACTTTTATAACAGCTAAACCAAACGTTTCCAATGTAAATTTCCACCTTTATATAGTGTAAAAAGACATCCTGAAGCCTGGGCAGTCATTAATTTGATTGTCCAATATTTCCCTTATGAGATAATGCCTCTCATAGCAAATGTGTACAGTGCGAGCTGAAAATGCATTTACAGCACTAAAAAACCAAACTTTTATAACAGCTAAACCGAACGTTTCAAATGTAAATTTCCACCTTTATATAGTGTAGAAAGGCGTCCTGAAGCCTGGAAAGTCATTAATTTGATTGTCCAGTATTTCCTTCATGAGATATTGCAACACTTAGAAAAAGTGTACAGCGCCAGCAGACAATGAATTTTCAGCACTAAAAAAACGAAACTTCATTAACAGCTAAACCAAACGTTTCCAATGTAAATTTCCACATTTATAGAGTGTAAAAAGGCATCCTGAAGCCTGGGAAGTCATTAATTTGATTGTCCAGTATTTCCCTTATGAGATAATGCCTCACATAGCAAATGTGTACAGTGCGAGCTGAAAATGCATTTTCAGCACTAAAAAACCAAACTTTTATAACAGCTAAACCAAACGTTTCCAATGTAAATTTCCACCTTTATATAGTGTAAAAAGACATCCTGAAGCCTGGGCAGTCATTAATTTGATTGTCCAGTATTTCCCTTATGAGATAATGCCTCACATAGCAAATGTGTACAGCGCGAGCTGAAAATGCATTTACAGCACTAAAAAAACAAACTTTTATAACAGCTAAACTAAACGTTTCCAATGTAAATTTCCACCTTTATATAGTGTAAAAAGACATCCTGAAGCCTGGGCAGTCATTAATTTGATTGTCCAATATTTCCGTTATGAGATAATGCCTCTCATAGCAAATGTGTACAGCGCGAGCTGAAAATGCATTTACAGCACTAAAAAACCAAACTTTTATAACAGCTAAACCAAACGTTTCCAATGTAAATTCCCACCTTTATATAGTGTAGAAAGGCATCATGAAGCCTGGAAAGTCATTAATTTGATTGTCCAGTATTTCCTTCATGAGATATTGCAACACTTAGAAAAAGTGTACAGCGCCAGCAGACAATGAATTTTCAGCACTAAAAAAACGAAACTTCATTAACAGCTAAACCAAACGTTTCCAATGTAAATTTCCACATTTATAGAGTGTAAAAAGGCATCCTGAAGCCTGGGAAGTCATTAATTTGATTGTCCTGTATTTCCCTTATGAGATAATGCCTCACATAGCAAATGTGTACAGTGCGAGCTGAAAATGCATTTTCAGCACTAAAAAAACAAACTTTTATAACAGCTAAACCAAACGTTTCCAATGTAAATTTCCACCTTTATATAGTGTAAAAAGACATCCTGAAGCCTGGGCAGTCATTAATTTGATTGTCCAGTATTTCCCTTATGAGATAATGCCTCACATAGCAAATGTGGACAGTGCGAGCTAAAAATGCATTTTCAGCACTAAAAAAACCAAACTTTTATAACAGCTAAACCAAATGTTTCCAATGTAAATTTCCACCTTTATATAGTGTAAAAAGACATCCTGAAGCCTGGGCAGTCATTAATTTGATTGTCCAATATTTCCCTTATGAGATAATGCCTCTCATAGCAAATGTGTACAGCGCGAGCTGAAAATGTATTTACAGCACTAAAAAAACTAACTTTTATAACAGCTAAACCAAACGTTTCCAATGTAAATTTCCACCTTTATATAGTGTAGAAAGGCATCCTGAAGCCTGGAAAGTCATAAATTTGATTGTCCAGTATTTCCTTCATGAGACATTGCAACACTTAGAAAAAGTGTACAGCGCCAGCAGACAATGAATTTTCAGCACTAAAAAAACGAAACTTCATTAACAGCTAAACTAAAAGTTTCCAATGTAAATTTCCACCTTTATATAGTGTAAAAAGACATCCTGAAGCCTAGGCAGCCATTAATTTGATTGTCCAATATTTCCCTTATGAGATAATGCCTCTCATAGCAAATGTGTACAGCGCAAGCTGAAAATGCATTTACAGCAATAAAAAACCAAACTTTTATAACAACTAAACCAAACGTTTCCAATGTAAATTTCCACCTTTATATAGTGTAAAAAGACATCCTGAAGCCTGGGCAGTCATTAATTTGATTGTCCAATATTTCCCTTATGAGATAATGCCTCTCATAGCAAATGTGTACAGCGCGAGCTGAAAATGCATTTACAGCACTAAAAAAACAAACTTTTATAACAGCTAAACCAAACGTTTCCAATGTAAATTTCCACCTTTATATAGTGTAGAAAGGCATCCTGAAGCCTGGAAAGTCATTAATTTGATTGTCCAGTATTTCCTTCATGAGATATTGCAACACTTAGAAAAAGTGTACAGCGCCAGCAGACAATGAATTTTCAGCACTAAAAAAACGAAACTTTATACAGCTAAACCAAACGTTTCCAATGTAAATTTCCACATTTATAGAGTGTAAAAAGGCATCCTGAAGCCTGGGAAGTCATTAATTTGATTGTCCAGTATTTCCCTTATGAGATAATGCCTCTCATTGCAAATGTGTACAGCGCGAGCTGAAAATGCATTTACAGCACGAAAAAAACTAACTTTTATAACAGCTAAACCAAACGTTTCCAATGTAAATTTCCACCTTTATAGAGTGTAAAAAGGCATCCTGAAGCCTGGGAAGTCATTAATTTGATTGTCCAGTATTTCCCTTATGAGATAATGCCTCACATAGCAAATGTGTACAGTGCGAGCTGAAAATGCATTTTAAGCACTAAAAAACCAAACTTTTATAACAGCTAAACCAAACGTTTCCAATGTAAATTTCCACCTTTATATAGTGTAAAAAGACATCCTGAAGCCTGGGCAGTCATTAATTTGATTGTCCAATATTTCCCTTATGAGATAATGCCTCTCATAGCAAATGTGTACAGCGCGAGCTGAAAATGCATTTACAGCACTAAAAAACCAAACTTTTATAACAGCTAAACCAAACGTTTCAAATGTAAATTTCCACCTTTATATAGTGTAGAAAGGCATCCTGAAGCCTGGAAAGTCATTAATTTGATTGTCCAGTATTTCCTTCATGAGATATTGCAACACTTAGAAAGAGTGTACAGCGCCAGCAGACAATGAATTTTCAGCACTAAAAAAACGAAACTTCATTAACAGCTAAACCAAACGTTTCCAATGTAAATTTCCACATTTATAGAGTGTAAAAAGGCATCCTGAAGCCTGGGAAGTCATTAATTTGATTGTCCAGTATTTCCCTTATGAGATAATGCCTCACATAGCAAATGTGTACAGTGCGAGCTGAAAATGCATTTTCAGCACTAAAAAAACAAACTTTTATAACAGCTAAACCAAACGTTTCCAATGTAAATTTCCACCTTTATATAGTGTAAAAAGACATCCTGAAGCCTGGGCAGTCATTAATTTGATTGTCCAGTATTTCCCTTATGAGATAATGCCTCACATAGCAAATGTGTACAGCGCGAGCTGAAAATGCATTTACAGCACTAAAAAACCAAACTTTTATAACAGCTAAACCAAACGTTTCCAATGTAAATTTCCACCTTTATATAGTGTAAAAAGACATCCTGAAGCCTGGGCAGTCATTAATTTGATTGTCCAATATTTCCCTTATGAGATAATGCCTCTCATAGCAAATGTGTACAGCGCGAGCTGAAAATGCATTTACAGCACTAAAAAACCAAACTTTTATAACAGCTAAACCAAACGTTTCCAATGTAAATTCCCACCTTTATATAGTGTAGAAAGGCATCATGAAGCCTGGAAAGTCATTAATTTGATTGTCCAGTATTTCCTTCATGAGATATTGCAACACTTAGAAAAAGTGTACAGCGCCAGCAGACAATGAATTTTCAGCACTAAAAAAACGAAACTTCATTAACAGCTAAACTAAAAGTTTCCAATGTAAATTTCCACCTTTATATAGTGTAAAAAGACATCCTGAAGCCTAGGCAGCCATTAATTTGATTGTCCAATATTTCCCTTATGAGATAATGCCTCTCATAGCAAATGTGTACAGCGCGAGCTGAAAATGCATTTACAGCACTAAAAAACCAAACTTTTATAACAGCTAAACCAAACGTTTCCAATGTAAATTTCCACCTTTATATAGTGTAAAAAGACATCCTGAAGCCTTGAAAGTCATTAATTTGATTGTCCAGTATTTCCTTCATGAGATATTGCAACACTTAGAAAAAGTGTACAGTGCGAGCTGAAAATGAATTTTAAGCACTAAAAAACACGAAACTTCATTAAAAGCTAAACTAAACGTTTCCAATGTAAATTTCCACCTTTATATAGTGTAAAAAGACATCCTGAAGCCTGGGCAGTCATTAATTTGATTGTCCAATATTTCCCTTATGAGATAATGCCTCTCATTGCAAATGTGTACAGCGCGAGCTGAAAATGCATTTACAGCACGAAAAAAACAAACTTTTATAACAGCTAAACCAAACGTTTCCAATGTAAATTTCCACCTTTATAGAGTGTAAAAAGGCATCCTGAAGCCTGGGAAGTCATTAATTTGATTGTCCAGTATTTCCCTTATGAGATAATGCCTCACATAGCAAATGTGTACAGTGCGAGCTGAAAATGCATTTTAAGCACTAAAAAACCAAACTTTTATAACAGCTAAACCAAACGTTTCCAATGTAAATTTCCACCTTTATATAGTGTAAAAAGACATCCTGAAGCCTGGGCAGTCATTAATTTGATTGTCCAATATTTCCCTTATGAGATAATGCCTCTCATAGCAAATGTGTACAGTGCGAGCTGAAAATGCATTTACAGCACTAAAAAAACAAACTTTTATAACAGCTAAACCGAACGTTTCAAATGTAAATTTCCACCTTTATATAGTGTAGAAAGGCATCCTGAAGCCTGGAAAGTCATTAATTTGATTGTCCAGTATTTCCTTCATGAGATATTGCAACACTTAGAAAAAGTGTACAGCGCCAGCAGACAATGAAGTTTCAGCACTAAAAAAACGAAACTTCATTAACAGCTAAACCAAACGTTTCCAATGTAAATTTCCACATTTATAGAGTGTAAAAAGGCATCCTGAAGCCTGGGAAGTCATTAATTTGATTGTCCAGTATTTCCCTTATGAGATAATGCCTCACATAGCAAATGTGTACAGTGCGAGCTGAAAATGCATTTTCAGCACTAAAAAACCAAACTTTTATAACAGCTAAACCAAACGTTTCCAATGTAAATTTCCACCTTTATATAGTGTAAAAAGACATCCTGAAGCCTGGGCAGTCATTAATTTGATTGTCCAGTATTTCCCTTATGAGATAATGCCTCACATAGCAAATGTGTACAGCGCGAGCTGAAAATGCATTTACAGCACTAAAAAAACAAACTTTTATAACAGCTAAACTAAACGTTTCCAATGTAAATTTCCACCTTTATATAGTGTAAAAAGACATCCTGAAGCCTGGGCAGTCATTAATTTGATTGTCCAATATTTCCGTTATGAGATAATGCCTCTCATAGCAAATGTGTACAGCGCGAGCTGAAAATGCATTTACAGCACTAAAAAACCAAACTTTTATACCAGCTAAACCAAACGTTTCCAATGTAAATTCCCACCTTTATATAGTGTAGAAAGGCATCATGAAGCCTGGAAAGTCATTAATTTGATTGTCCAGTATTTCCTTCATGAGATATTGCAACACTTAGAAAAAGTGTACAGCGCCAGCAGACAATGAATTTTCAGCACTAAAAAAACGAAACTTCATTAACAGCTAAACCAAACGTTTCCAATGTAAATTTCCACATTTATAGAGTGTAAAAAGGCATCCTGAAGCCTGGGAAGTCATTAATTTGATTGTCCAGTATTTCCCTTATGAGATAATGCCTCACATAGCAAATGTGTACAGTGCGAGCTGAAAATGCATTTTCAGCACTAAAAAAACAAACTTTTATAACAGCTAAACCAAACGTTTCCAATGTAAATTTCCACCTTTATAGAGTGTAAAAAGGCATCCTGAAGCCTGGGAAGTCATTAATTTGATTGTCCAGTATTTCCCTTATGAGATAATGCCTCACATAGCCAATGTGTACAGTGCGAGCTGAAAATGCATTTTAAGCACTAAAAAACCAAACTTTTATAACAGCTAAACCAAACGTTTCCAATGTAAATTTCCACTTTTATATAGTGTAAAAAGACATCCTGAAGCCTGGGCAGTCATTAATTTGATTGTCCAATATTTCCCTTATGAGATAATGCCTCTCATAGCAAATGTGTACAGCGCGAGCTGAAAATGTATTTACAGCACTAAAAAAACAAACTTTTATAACAGCTAAACCAAACGTTTCCAATGTAAATTTCCACCTTTATATAGTGTAGAAAGGCATCCTGAAGCCTGGAAAGTCATAAATTTGATTGTCCAGTATTTCCTTCATGAGATATTGCAACACTTAGAAAAAGTGTACAGCGCCAGCAGACAATGAATTTTCAGCACTAAAAAAACGAAACTTCATAACAGCTAAACTAAACGTTTCCAATGTATATTTCCACCTTTATATAGTGTAAAAAGACATCCTGAAGACTGGGCAGTCATTAATTTGATTGTCCAAAATTTCCCTTATGAGATAATGCCTCTCATAGCAAATGTGTACAGCGCGAGCTGAAAATGCATTTACAGCACTAAAAAACCAAACTTTTATAACAGCTAAACCAAACGTTTCCAATGTAAATTTCTACCTTTATATAGTGTAGAAAGGCATCCTGAAGCCTGGAAAGTCATTAATTTGATTGTCCAGTATTTCCTTCATGAGATATTGCAACACTTAGAAAAAGTGTACAGCGCCAGCAGACAATGAATTTTCAGCACTAAAAAAACGAAACTTCATTAACAGCTAAACTAAACGTTTCCAATGTATATTTCCACCTTTATATAGTGTAAAAAGACATCCTGAAGCCTGGGCAGTCATTAATTTGATTGTCCAATATTTCCCTTATGAGATAATGCCTCTCATAGCAAATGTGTACAGCGCGAGCTGAAAATGCATTTACAGCACTAAAAAACCAAACTTTTATAACAGCTAAACCAAACGTTTCCAATGTACATTTCCACCTTTATATAGTGTAGAAAGGCATCCTGAAGCCTGGAAAGTCATTAATTTGATTGTCCAGTATTTCCTTCATGAGATATTGCAACACTTAGAAAAAGTGTACAGCGCCAGCAGACAATGAATTTTCAGCACTAAAAAAACGAAACTTCATTAACAGCTAAACTAAAAGTTTCCAATGTAAATTTCCACCTTTATATAGTGTAAAAAGACATCCTGAAGCCTAGGCAGCCATTAATTTGATTGTCCAATATTTCCCTTATGAGATAATGCCTCTCATAGCAAATGTGTACAGCGCGAGCTGAAAATGCATTTACAGCACTAAAAAACCAAACTTTTATAACAGCTAAACCAAACGTTTCCAATGTAAATTTCCACCTTTATATAGTGTAAAAAGACATCCTGAAGCCTGGAAAGTCATTAATTTGATTGTCCAGTATTTCCTTCATGAGATATTGCAACACTTAGAAAAAGTGTACAGCGCCAGCAGACAATGAATTTTCAGCACTAAAAAAAACGAAACTTCATTAAAAGCTAAACTAAACGTTTCCAATGTAAATTTACACCTTTATATAGTGTAAAAAGACATCCTGAAGCCTGGGCAGTCATTAATTTGATTGTCCAATATTTCCCTTATGAGATAATGCCTCTCATTGCAAATGTGTACAGCGCGAGCTGAAAATGCATTTACAGCACGAAAAAAACAAACTTTTATAACAGCTAAACCAAACGTTTCCAATGTAAATTTCCACCTTTATAGAGTGTAAAAAGGCATCCTGAAGCCTGGGAAGTCATTAATTTGATTGTCCAGTATTTCCCTTATGAGATAATGCCTCACATAGCAAATGTGTACAGTGCGAGCTGAAAATGCATTTTAAGCACTAAAAAACCAAACTTTTATAACAGCTAAACCAAACGTTTCCAATGTAAATTTCCACCTTTATATAGTGTAAAAAGACATCCTGAAGCCTGGGCAGTCATTAATTTGATTGTCCAATATTTCCCTTATGAGATAATGCCTCTCATAGCAAATGTGTACAGTGCGAGCTGAAAATGCATTTACAGCACTAAAAACCAAACTTTTATAACAGCTAAACCGAACGTTTCAAATGTAAATTTCCACCTTTATATAGTGTAGAAAGGCGTCCTGAAGCCTGGAAAGTCATTAATTTGATTGTCCAGTATTTCCTTCATGAGATATTGCAACACTTAGAAAAAGTGTACAGCGCCAGCAGACAATGAATTTTCAGCACTAAAAAAACGAAACTTCATTAACAGCTAAACCAAACGTTTCCAATGTAAATTTCCACATTTATAGAGTGTAAAAAGGCATCCTGAAGCCTGGGAAGTCATTAATTTGATTGTCCAGTATTTCCCTTATGAGATAATGCCTCACATAGCAAATGTGTACAGTGCGAGCTGAAAATGCATTTTCAGCACTAAAAAACCAAACTTTTATAACAGCTAAACCAAACGTTTCCAATGTAAATTTCCACCTTTATATAGTGTAAAAAGACATCCTGAAGCCTGGGCAGTCATTAATTTGATTGTCCAGTATTTCCCTTATGAGATAATGCCTCACATAGCAAATGTGTACAGCGCGAGCTGAAAATGCATTTACAGCACTAAAAAAACAAACTTTTATAACAGCTAAACTAAACGTTTCCAATGTAAATTTCCACCTTTATATAGTGTAAAAAGACATCCTGAAGCCTGGGCAGTCATTAATTTGATTGTCCAATATTTCCGTTATGAGATAATGCCTCTCATAGCAAATGTGTACAGCGCGAGCTGAAAATGCATTTACAGCACTAAAAAACCAAACTTTTATAACAGCTAAACCAAACGTTTCCAATGTAAATTCCCACCTTTATATAGTGTAGAAAGGCATCATGAAGCCTGGAAAGTCATTAATTTGATTGTCCAGTATTTCCTTCATGAGATATTGCAACACTTAGAAAAAGTGTACAGCGCCAGCAGACAATGAATTTTCAGCACTAAAAAAACGAAACTTTATACAGCTAAACCAAACGTTTCCAATGTAAATTTCCACATTTATAGAGTGTAAAAAGGCATCCTGAAGCCTGGGAAGTCATTAATTTGATTGTCCAGTATTTCCCTTATGAGATAATGCCTCTCATTGCAAATGTGTACAGCGCGAGCTGAAAATGCATTTACAGCACGAAAAAAACAAACTTTTATAACAGCTAAACCAAACGTTTCCAATGTAAATTTCCACCTTTATAGAGTGTAAAAAGGCATCCTGAAGCCTGGGAAGTCATTAATTTGATTGTCCAGTATTTCCCTTATGAGATAATGCCTCACATAGCAAATGTGTACAGTGCGAGCTGAAAATGCATTTTAAGCACTAAAAAACCAAACTTTTATAACAGCTAAACCAAACGTTTCCAATGTAAATTTCCACCTTTATATAGTGTAAAAAGACATCCTGAAGCCTGGGCAGTCATTAATTTGATTGTCCAATATTTCCCTTATGAGATAATGCCTCTCATAGCAAATGTGTACAGCGCGAGCTGAAAATGCATTTACAGCACTAAAAAACCAAACTTTTATAACAGCTAAACCAAACGTTTCAAATGTAAATTTCCACCTTTATATAGTGTAGAAAGGCATCCTGAAGCCTGGAAAGTCATTAATTTGATTGTCCAGTATTTCCTTCATGAGATATTGCAACACTTAGAAAGAGTGTACAGCGCCAGCAGACAATGAATTTTCAGCACTAAAAAAACGAAACTTCATTAACAGCTAAACCAAACGTTTCCAATGTAAATTTCCACATTTATAGAGTGTAAAAAGGCATCCTGAAGCCTGGGAAGTCATTAATTTGATTGTCCAGTATTTCCCTTATGAGATAATGCCTCACATAGCAAATGTGTACAGTGCGAGCTGAAAATGCATTTTCAGCACTAAAAAAACAAACTTTTATAACAGCTAAACCAAACGTTTCCAATGTAAATTTCCACCTTTATATAGTGTAAAAAGACATCCTGAAGCCTGGGCAGTCATTAATTTGATTGTCCAGTATTTCCCTTATGAGATAATGCCTCACATAGCAAATGTGTACAGCGCGAGCTGAAAATGCATTTACAGCACTAAAAAACCAAACTTTTATAACAGCTAAACCAAACGTTTCCAATGTAAATTTCCACCTTTATATAGTGTAAAAAGACATCCTGAAGCCTGGGCAGTCATTAATTTGATTGTCCAATATTTCCCTTATGAGATAATGCCTCTCATAGCAAATGTGTACAGCGCGAGCTGAAAATGCATTTACAGCACTAAAAAACCAAACTTTTATAACAGCTAAACCAAACGTTTCCAATGTAAATTCCCACCTTTATATAGTGTAGAAAGGCATCATGAAGCCTGGAAAGTCATTAATTTGATTGTCCAGTATTTCCTTCATGAGATATTGCAACACTTAGAAAAAGTGTACAGCGCCAGCAGACAATGAATTTTCAGCACTAAAAAAACGAAACTTCATTAACAGCTAAACCAAACGTTTCCAATGTAAATTTCCACATTTATAGAGTGTAAAAAGGCATCCTGAAGCCTGGGAAGTCATTAATTTGATTGTCCAGTATTTCCCTTATGAGATAATGCCTCACATAGCAAATGTGTACAGTGCGAGCTGAAAATGCATTTTCAGCACTAAAAAAACAAACTTTTATAACAGCTAAACCAAACGTTTCCAATGTAAATTTCCACCTTTATATAGTGTAAAAAGACATCCTGAAGCCTGGGCAGTCATTAATTTGATTGTCCAGTATTTCCCTTATGAGATAATGCCTCACATAGCAAATGTGGACATTGCGAGCTAAAAATGCATTTTCAGCACTAAAAAAACCAAACTTTTATAACAGCTAAACCAAACGTTTCCAATGTAAATTTCCACCTTTATATAGTGTAAAAAGACATCCTGAAGCCTGGGCAGTCATTAATTTGATTGTCCAATATTTCCCTTATGAGATAATGCCTCTCATAGCAAATGTGTACAGCGCGAGCTGAAAATGCATTTACAGCACTAAAAAAACAAACTTTTATAACAGCTAAACCAAACGTTTCCAATGTAAATTTCCACCTTTATATAGTGTAAAAAGACATCCTGAAGCCTTGAAAGTCATTAATTTGATTGTCCAGTATTTCCTTCATGAGATATTGCAACACTTAGAAAAAGTGTACAGTGCGAGCTGAAAATGAATTTTAAGCACTAAAAAACACGAAACTTCATTAAAAGCTAAACTAAACGTTTCCAATGTAAATTTCCACCTTTATATAGTGTAAAAAGACATCCTGAAGCCTGGGCAGTCATTAATTTGATTGTCCAATATTTCCCTTATGAGATAATGCCTCTCATTGCAAATGTGTACAGCGCGAGCTGAAAATGCATTTACAGCACGAAAAAAACAAACTTTTATAACAGCTAAACCAAACGTTTCCAATGTAAATTTCCACCTTTATAGAGTGTAAAAAGGCATCCTGAAGCCTGGGAAGTCATTAATTTGATTGTCCAGTATTTCCCTTATGAGATAATGCCTCACATAGCAAATGTGTACAGTGCGAGCTGAAAATGCATTTTAAGCACTAAAAAACCAAACTTTTATAACAGCTAAACCAAACGTTTCCAATGTAAATTTCCACCTTTATAGAGTGTAAAAAGGCATCCTGAAGCCTGGGCAGTCATTAATTTGATTGTCCAATATTTCCCTTATGAGATAATGCCTCTCATAGCAAATGTGTACAGTGCGAGCTGAAAATGCATTTACAGCACTAAAAAACCAAACTTTTATAACAGCTAAACCGAACGTTTCAAATGTAAATTTCCACCTTTATATAGTGTAGAAAGGCATCCTGAAGCCTGGAAAGTCATTAATTTGATTGTCCAGTATTTCCTTCATGAGATATTGCAACACTTAGAAAAAGTGTACAGCGCCAGCAGACAATGAATTTTCAGCACTAAAAAAACGAAACTTCATTAACAGCTAAACCAAACGTTTCCGATGTAAATTTCCACATTTATAGAGTGTAAAAAGGCATCCTGAAGCCTGGGAAGTCATTAATTTGATTGTCCAGTATTTCCCTTATGAGATAATGCCTCACATAGCAAATGTGTACAGTGCGAGCTGAAAATGCATTTTCAGCACTAAAAAACCAAACTTTTATAACAGCTAAACCAAACGTTTCCAATGTAAATTTCCACCTTTATATAGTGTAAAAAGACATCCTGAAGCCTGGGCAGTCATTAATTTGATTGTCCAGTATTTCCCTTATGAGATAATGCCTCACATAGCAAATGTGTACAGCGCGAGCTGAAAATGCATTTACAGCACTAAAAAAACAAACTTTTATAACAGCTAAACTAAACGTTTCCAATGTAAATTTCCACCTTTATATAGTGTAAAAAGACATCCTGAAGCCTGGGCAGTCATTAATTTGATTGTCCAATATTTCCGTTATGAGATAATGCCTCTCATAGCAAATGTGTACAGCGCGAGCTGAAAATGCATTTACAGCACTAAAAAACCAAACTTTTATACCAGCTAAACCAAACGTTTCCAATGTAAATTCCCACCTTTATATAGTGTAGAAAGGCATCATGAAGCCTGGAAAGTCATTAATTTGATTGTCCAGTATTTCCTTCATGAGATATTGCAACACTTAGAAAAAGTGTACAGCGCCAGCAGACAATGAATTTTCAGCACTAAAAAAACGAAACTTCATTAACAGCTAAACCAAACGTTTCCAATGTAAATTTCCACATTTATAGAGTGTAAAAAGGCATCCTGAAGCCTGGGAAGTCATTAATTTGATTGTCCAGTATTTCCCTTATGAGATAATGCCTCACATAGCAAATGTGTACAGTGCGAGCTGAAAATGCATTTTCAGCACTAAAAAAACAAACTTTTATAACAGCTAAACCAAACGTTTCCAATGTAAATTTCCACCTTTATATAGTGTAAAAAGACATCCTGAAGCCTGGGCAGTCATTAATTTGATTGTCCAGTATTTCCCTTATGAGATAATGCCTCACATAGCAAATGTGGACATTGCGAGCTAAAAATGCATTTTCAGCACTAAAAAAACCAAACTTTTATAACAGCTAAACCAAACGTTTCCAATGTAAATTTCCACCTTTATATAGTGTAAAAAGACATCCTGAAGCCTGGGCAGTCATTAATTTGATTGTCCAATATTTCCCTTATGAGATAATGCCTCTCATAGCAAATGTGTACAGCGCGAGCTGAAAATGCATTTACAGCACTAAAAAAACAAACTTTTATAACAGCTAAACCAAACGTTTCCAATGTACATTTCCACCTTTATATCGTGTAGAAAGGCATCCTGAAGCCTGGAAAGTCATTAATTTGATTGTCCAGTATTTCCTTCATGAGATATTGCAACACTTAGAAAAAGTGTACAGCGCCAGCAGACAATGAATTTTCAGCACTAAAAAAACGAAACTTCATTAACAGCTAAACCAAACGTTTCCAATGTAAATTTCCACATTTATAGAGTGTAAAAAGGCATCCTGAAGCCTGGGAAGTCATTAATTTGATTGTCCAGTATTTCCCTTATGAGATAATGCCTCACATAGCAAATGTGTACAGTGCGAGCTGAAAATGCATTTTAAGCACTAAAAAACCAAACTTTTATAACAGCTAAACCAAACGTTTCCAATGTAAATTTCCACCTTTATATAGTGTAAAAAGACATCCTGAAGCCTGGGCAGTCATTAATTTGATTGTCCAATATTTCCCTTATGAGATAATGCCTCTCATAGCAAATGTGTACAGCGCGAGCTGAAAATGCATTTACAGCACTAAAAAACCAAACTTTTATAACAGCTAAACCAAACGTTTCAAATGTAAATTTCCACCTTTATATAGTGTAGAAAGGCATCCTGAAGCCTGGAAAGTCATTAATTTGATTGTCCAGTATTTCCTTCATGAGATATTGCAACACTTAGAAAGAGTGTACAGCGCCAGCAGACAATGAATTTTCAGCACTAAAAAAACGAAACTTCATTAACAGCTAAACCAAACGTTTCCAATGTAAATTTCCACATTTATAGAGTGTAAAAAGGCATCCTGAAGCCTGGGAAGTCATTAATTTGATTGTCCAGTATTTCCCTTATGAGATAATGCCTCACATAGCAAATGTGTACAGTGCGAGCTGAAAATGCATTTTCAGCATTAAAAAACCCAACTTTTATAACAGCTAAACCAAACGTTTCCAATGTAAATTTCCACCTTTATATAGTGTAAAAAGACATCCTGAAGCCTGGGCAGTCATTAATTTGATTGTCCAATATTTCCCTTTTGAGATAATGCCTCTCATAGCAAATGTGTACAGCGCGAGCTGAAAATGCATTTACAGCACTAAAAAACCAAACTTTTATAACAGCTAAACCAAACGTTTCCAATGTACATTTCCACCTTTATATAGTGTAGAAAGGCATCCTGAAGCCTGGAAAGTCATTAATTTGATTGTCCAGTATTTCCTTCATGAGATATTGCAACACTTAGAAAAAGTGTACAGCGCCAGCAGACAATGAATTTTCAGCACTAAAAAAACGACACTTCATTAACAGCTAAACTAAACGTTTCCAATGTAAATTTCCACCCTTATATAGTGTAAAAAGACATCCTGAAGCCTGGGCAGTCATTAATTTGATTGTCCAATATTTCCCTTATGAGATAATGCCTCTCATAGCAAATGTGTACAGCGCGAGCTGAAAATGCATTTACAGCACTAAAAAACCAAACTTTTATAACAGCTAAACCAAACGTTTCCAATGTACATTTCCACCTTTATATAGTGTAGAAAGGCATCCTGAAGCCTGGAAAGTCATTAATTTGATTGTCCAGTATTTCCTTCATGAGATATTGCAACACTTAGAAAAAGTGTACAGCGCCAGCAGACAATGAATTTTCAGCACTAAAAAAACGAAACTTCATTAACAGCTAAACCAAACATTTCCAATGTAAATTTCCACATTTATAGAGTGTAAAAAGGCATCCTGAAGCCTGGGAAGTCATTAATTTGATTGTCCAGTATTTCCCTTATGAGATAATGCCTCACATAGCAAATGTGTACAGTGCGAGCTGAAAATGCATTTTCAGCACTAAAAAAACAAACTTTTATAACAGCTAAACCAAACGTTTCCAATGTAAATTTCCACCTTTATATAGTGTAAAAAGACATCCTGAAGCCTGGGCAGTCATTAATTTGATTGTCCAATATTTCCCTTATGAGATAATGCCTCTCATAGCAAATGTGTACAGCGCGAGCTGAAAATGCATTTACAGCACTAAAAAACCAAACTTTTATAACAGCTAAACCAAACGTTTCCAATGTAAATTTCCACCTTTATATAGTGTAGAAAGGCATCCTGAAGCCTGGAAAGTCATTAATTTGATTGTCCAGTATTTCCTTCATGAGATATTGCAACACTTAGAAAAAGTGTACAGCGCCAGCAGACAATGAATTTTCAGCACTAAAAAAACGAAACTTCATTAACAGCTAAACCAAACGTTTCCAATGTAAATTTCCACATTTATAGAGTGTAAAAAGGCATCCTGAAGCCTGGGAAGTCATTAATTTGATTGTCCAGTATTTCCCTTATGAGATAATGCCTCACATAGCAAATGTGTACAGTGCGAGCTGAAAATGCATTTTCAGCATTAAAAAACCCAACTTTTATAACAGCTAAACCAAACGTTTCCAATGTAAATTTCCACCTTTATATAGTGTAAAAAGACATCCTGAAGCCTGGGCAGTCATTAATTTGATTGTCCAATATTTCCCTTATGAGATAATGCCTCTCATAGCAAATGTGTACAGCGCGAGCTGAAAATGCATTTACAGCACTAAAAAAACAAACTTTTATAACAGCTAAACCAAACGTTTCAAATGTAAATTTCCACCTTTATATAGTGTAGAAAGGCATCCTGAAGCCTGGAAAGTCATTAATTTGATTGTCCAGTATTTCCTTCATGAGATATTGCAACACTTAGAAAGAGTGTACAGCGCCAGCAGACAATGAATTTTCAGCACTAAAAAAACGAAACTTCATTAACAGCTAAACCAAACGTTTCCAATGTAAATTTCCACATTTATAGAGTGTAAAAAGGCATCCTGAAGCCTGGGAAGTCATTAATTTGATTGTCCAGTATTTCCCTTATGAGATAATGCCTCACATAGCAAATGTGTACAGTGCGAGCTGAAAATGCATTTTCAGCATTAAAAAACCCAACTTTTATAACAGCTAAACCAAACGTTTCCAATGTAAATTTCCACCTTTATATAGTGTAAAAAGACATCCTGAAGCCTGGGCAGTCATTAATTTGATTGTCCAATATTTCCCTTTTGAGATAATGCCTCTCATAGCAAATGTGTACAGCGCGAGCTGAAAATGCATTTACAGCACTAAAAAACCAAACTTTTATAACAGCTAAACCAAACGTTTCCAATGTACATTTCCACCTTTATATAGTGTAGAAAGGCATCCTGAAGCCTGGAAAGTCATTAATTTGATTGTCCAGTATTTCCTTCATGAGATATTGCAACACTTAGAAAAAGTGTACAGCGCCAGCAGACAATGAATTTTCAGCACTAAAAAAAACGAAACTTCATTAACAGCTAAACTAAACGTTTCCAATGTAAATTTCCACCTTTATATAGTGTAAAAAGACATCCTGAAGCCTGGGCAGTCATTAATTTGATTGTCCAATATTTCCCTTATGAGATAATGCTTCTCATTGCAAATGTGTACAGCGCGAGCTGAAAATGGATTTACAGCACGAAAAAAACAAACTTTTATAACAGCTAAACCAAACGTTTCCAATGTAAATTTCCACCTTTATAGAGTGTAAAAAGGCATCCTGAAGCGTGGGAAGTCATTAATTTGATTGTCCAGTATTTCCCTTATGAGATAATGCCTCACATAGCAAATGTGTACAGTGCGAGCTGAAAATGCATTTTAAGCACTAAAAAACCAAACTTTTATAACAGCTAAACCAAACGTTTCCAATGTAAATTTCCACCTTTATATAGTGTAAAAAGACATCCTGAAGCCTGGGCAGTCATTAATTTGATTGTCCAATATTTCCCTTATGAGATAATGCCTCTCATAGCAAATGTGTACAGTGCGAGCTGAAAATGCATTTACAGCACTAAAAAACCAAACTTTTATAACAGCTAAACCGAACGTTTCAAATGTAAATTTCCACCTTTATATAGTGTAGAAAGGCATCCTGAAGCCTGGAAAGTCATTAATTTGATTGTCCAGTATTTCCTTCATGAGATATTGCAACACTTAGAAAAAGTGTACAGCGCCAGCAGACAATGAATTTTCAGCACTAAAAAAACGAAACTTTATACAGCTAAACCAAACGTTTCCAATGTAAATTTCCACATTTATAGAGTGTAAAAAGGCATCCTGAAGCCTGGGAAGTCATTAATTTGATTGTCCAGTATTTCCCTTATGAGATAATGCCTCTCATTGCAAATGTGTACAGCGCGAGCTGAAAATGCATTTACAGCACGAAAAAAACAAACTTTTATAACAGCTAAACCAAACGTTTCCAATGTAAATTTCCACCTTTATAGAGTGTAAAAAGGCATCCTGAAGCCTGGGAAGTCATTAATTTGATTGTCCAGTATTTCCCTTATGAGATAATGCCTCACATAGCAAATGTGTACAGTGCGAGCTGAAAATGCATTTTAAGCACTAAAAAACCAAACTTTTATAACAGCTAAACCAAACGTTTCCAATGTAAATTTCCACCTTTATATAGTGTAAAAAGACATCCTGAAGCCTGGGCAGTCATTAATTTGATTGTCCAATATTTCCCTTATGAGATAATGCCTCTCATAGCAAATGTGTACAGCGCGAGCTGAAAATGCATTTACAGCACTAAAAAACCAAACTTTTATAACAGCTAAACCAAACGTTTCAAATGTAAATTTCCACCTTTATATAGTGTAGAAAGGCATCCTGAAGCCTGGAAAGTCATTAATTTGATTGTCCAGTATTTCCTTCATGAGATATTGCAACACTTAGAAAGAGTGTACAGCGCCAGCAGACAATGAATTTTCAGCACTAAAAAAACGAAACTTCATTAACAGCTAAACCAAACGTTTCCAATGTAAATTTCCACATTTATAGAGTGTAAAAAGGCATCCTGAAGCCTGGGAAGTCATTAATTTGATTGTCCAGTATTTCCCTTATGAGATAATGCCTCACATAGCAAATGTGTACAGTGCGAGCTGAAAATGCATTTTCAGCACTAAAAAAACAAACTTTTATAACAGCTAAACCAAACGTTTCCAATGTAAATTTCCACCTTTATATAGTGTAAAAAGACATCCTGAAGCCTGGGCAGTCATTAATTTGATTGTCCAGTATTTCCCTTATGAGATAATGCCTCACATAGCAAATGTGTACAGCGCGAGCTGAAAATGCATTTACAGCACTAAAAAACCAAACTTTTATAACAGCTAAACCAAACGTTTCCAATGTAAATTTCCACCTTTATATAGTGTAAAAAGACATCCTGAAGCCTGGGCAGTCATTAATTTGATTGTCCAATATTTCCCTTATGAGATAATGCCTCTCATAGCAAATGTGTACAGCGCGAGCTGAAAATGCATTTACAGCACTAAAAGACCAAACTTTTATAACAGCTAAACCAAACGTTTCCAATGTAAATTCCCACCTTTATATAGTGTAGAAAGGCATCATGAAGCCTGGAAAGTCATTAATTTGATTGTCCAGTATTTCCTTCATGAGATATTGCAACACTTAGAAAAAGTGTACAGCGCCAGCAGACAATGAATTTTCAGCACTAAAAAAACGAAACTTCATTAACAGCTAAACTAAAAGTTTCCAATGTAAATTTCCACCTTTATATAGTGTAAAAAGACATCCTGAAGCCTAGGCAGCCATTAATTTGATTGTCCAATATTTCCCTTATGAGATAATGCCTCTCATAGCAAATGTGTACAGCGCGAGCTGAAAATGCATTTACAGCACTAAAAAACCAAACTTTTATAACAGCTAAACCAAACGTTTCCAATGTAAATTTCCACCTTTATATAGTGTAAAAAGACATCCTGAAGCCTTGAAAGTCATTAATTTGATTGTCCAGTATTTCCTTCATGAGATATTGCAACACTTAGAAAAAGTGTACAGTGCGAGCTGAAAATGAATTTTAAGCACTAAAAAACACGAAACTTCATTAAAAGCTAAACTAAACGTTTCCAATGTAAATTTCCACCTTTATATAGTGTAAAAAGACATCCTGAAGCCTGGGCAGTCATTAATTTGATTGTCCAATATTTCCCTTATGAGATAATGCCTCTCATTGCAAATGTGTACAGCGCGAGCTGAAAATGCATTTACAGCACGAAAAAAACAAACTTTTATAACAGCTAAACCAAACGTTTCCAATGTAAATTTCCACCTTTATAGAGTGTAAAAAGGCATCCTGAAGCCTGGGAAGTCATTAATTTGATTGTCCAGTATTTCCCTTATGAGATAATGCCTCACATAGCAAATGTGTACAGTGCGAGCTGAAAATGCATTTTAAGCACTAAAAAACCAAACTTTTATAACAGCTAAACCAAACGTTTCCAATGTAAATTTCCACCTTTATATAGTGTAAAAAGACATCCTGAAGCCTGGGCAGTCATTAATTTGATTGTCCAATATTTCCCTTATGAGATAATGCCTCTCATAGCAAATGTGTACAGTGCGAGCTGAAAATGCATTTACAGCACTAAAAAACCAAACTTTTATAACAGCTAAACCGAACGTTTCAAATGTAAATTTCCACCTTTATATAGTGTAGAAAGGCATCCTGAAGCCTGGAAAGTCATTAATTTGATTGTCCAGTATTTCCTTCATGAGATATTGCAACACTTAGAAAAAGTGTACAGCGCCAGCAGACAATGAATTTTCAGCACTAAAAAAACGAAACTTCATTAACAGCTAAACCAAACGTTTCCAATGTAAATTTCCACATTTATAGAGTGTAAAAAGGCATCCTGAAGCCTGGGAAGTCATTAATTTGATTGTCCAGTATTTCCCTTATGAGATAATGCCTCACATAGCAAATGTGTACAGTGCGAGCTGAAAATGCATTTTCAGCACTAAAAAACCAAACTTTTATAACAGCTAAACCAAACGTTTCCAATGTAAATTTCCACCTTTATATAGTGTAAAAAGACATCCTGAAGCCTGGGCAGTCATTAATTTGATTGTCCAGTATTTCCCTTATGAGATAATGCCTCACATAGCAAATGTGTACAGCGCGAGCTGAAAATGCATTTACAGCACTAAAAAAACAAACTTTTATAACAGCTAAACTAAACGTTTCCAATGTAAATTTCCACCTTTATATAGTGTAAAAAGACATCCTGAAGCCTGGGCAGTCATTAATTTGATTGTCCAATATTTCCGTTATGAGATAATGCCTCTCATAGCAAATGTGTACAGCGCGAGCTGAAAATGCATTTACAGCACTAAAAAACCAAACTTTTATACCAGCTAAACCAAACGTTTCCAATGTAAATTCCCACCTTTATATAGTGTAGAAAGGCATCATGAAGCCTGGAAAGTCATTAATTTGATTGTCCAGTATTTCCTTCATGAGATATTGCAACACTTAGAAAAAGTGTACAGCGCCAGCAGACAATGAATTTTCAGCACTAAAAAAACGAAACTTCATTAACAGCTAAACCAAACGTTTCCAATGTAAATTTCCACATTTATAGAGTGTAAAAAGGCATCCTGAAGCCTGGGAAGTCATTAATTTAATTGTCCAGTATTTCCCTTATGAGATAATGCCTCACATAGCAAATGTGTACAGTGCGAGCTGAAAATGCATTTTCAGCACTAAAAAAACAAAGTTTTATAACAGCTAAACCAAACGTTTCCAATGTAAATTTCCACCTTTATATAGTGTAAAAAGACATCCTGAAGCCTGGGCAGTCATTAATTTGATTGTCCAGTATTTCCCTTATGAGATAATGCCTCACATAGCAAATGTGGACATTGCGAGCTAAAAATGCATTTTCAGCACTAAAAAAACCAAACTTTTATAACAGCTAAACCAAACGTTTCCAATGTAAATTTCCACATTTATAGAGTGAAAAAGGCATCCTGAAGCCTGGGAAGTCATTAATTTGATTGTCCAGTATTTCCCTTATGAGATAATGCCTCACATAGCAAATGTGTACAGTGCGAGCTGAAAATGCATTTTCAGCACTAAAAAAACAAACTTTTATAACAGCTAAACCAAACGTTTCCAATGTAAATTTCCACCTTTATATAGTGTAAAAAGACATCCTGAAGCCTGGGCAGTCATTAATTTGATTGTCCAATATTTCCCTTATGAGATAATGCCTCTCATAGCAAATGTGTACAGCGCGAGCTGAAAATGCATTTACAGCACTAAAAAACCAAACTTTTATAACAGCTAAACCAAACGTTTCCAATGTAAATTTCCACCTTTATATAGTGTAGAAAGGCATCCTGAAGCCTGGAAAGTCATTAATTTGATTGTCCAGTATTTCCTTCATGAGATATTGCAACACTTAGAAAAAGTGTACAGCGCCAGGAGACAATGAATTTTCAGCACTAAAAAACCGAAACTTCATTAACAGCTAAACTAAACGTTTCCAATGTAAATTTCCACCTTTATATAGTGTAAAAAGACATCCTGAAGCCTGGGCAGCCATTAATTTGATTGTCCAATATTTCCCTTATGAGATAATGCCTCTCATAGCAAATGTGTACAGCGCGAGCTGAAAATGCATTTACAGCACTAAAAAAACAAACTTTTATAACAGCTAAACCAAACGTTTCCAATGTAAATTTCCACCTTTATATAGTGTAAAAAGACATCCTGAAGCCTGGGCAGTCATTAATTTGATTGTCCAATATTTCCCTTATGAGATAATGCCTCTCATAGCAAATGTGTACAGCGCGAGCTGAAAATGCAATTACAGCACTAAAAAACCAAACTTTTATAACAGCTAAACCAAACGTTTCCAATGTAAATTTCTACCTTTATATAGTGTAGAAAGGCATCCTGAAAAGCCTGGAAAGTCATTAATTTGATTGTCCAGTATTTCCTTCATGAGATATTGCAACACTTAGAAAAAGTGTACAGCGCCAGCAGACAATGACTTTTCAGCACTAAAAAAACGAAACTTAATTAACAGCTAAACTAAACGTTTCCAATGTAAATTTCCACCTTTATATAGTGTAAAAAGACATCCTGATGCCTGGGCAGTCATTAATTTGATTGTCCAATATTTCCCTTATGATATAATGCCTCTCATAGCAAATGTGTACAGCGCGAGCTGAAAATGCATTTACAGCACTAAAAAACCAAACTTTTATAACAGCTAAACCAAACGTTTCCAATGTAAATTTCCACCTTTATATAGTGTAGAAAGGCATCCTGAAGCCTGGAAAGTCATTAATTTGATTGTCCAGTATTTCCTTCATGAGATATTGCAACACTTAGAAAAAGTGTACAGCGCCAGCAGACAATGAATTTTCAGCACTAAAAAAACGAAACTTCATTAACAGCTAAACCAAACGTTTCCAATGTAAATTTCCACATTTATAGAGTGTAAAAAGGCATCCTGAAGCCTGGGAAGTCATTAATTTGATTGTCCAGTATTTCCCTTATGAGATAATGCCTCACATAGCAAATGTGTACAGTGCGAGCTGAAAATGCATTTTCAGCACTAAAAAACCAAACTTTTATAACAGCTAAACCAATCGTTTCCAATGTAAATTTCCACCTTTATATAGTGTAAAAAGACATCCTGAAGCCTGGGCAGTCATTAATTTGATTGTCCAGTATTTCCCTTATGAGATAATGCCTCACATAGCAAATGTGTACAGCGCGAGCTGAAAATGCATTTACAGCACTAAAAAAACAAACTTTTATAACAGCTAAACTAAACGTTTCCAATGTAAATTTCCACCTTTATATAGTGTAAAAAGACATCCTGAAGCCTGGGCAGTCATTAATTTGATTGTCCAATATTTCCCTTATGAGATAATGCCTCTCATAGCAAATGTGTACAGCGCGAGCTGAAAATGCATTTACAGGACTAAAAACCCAAACTTTTATAACAGCTAAACCAAACGTTTCCAATGTAAATTTCCACCTTTATATAGTGTAGAAAGGCATCTTGAAGCCTGGAAAGTCATTAATTTGATTGTCCAGTATTTCCTTCATGAGATATTGCAACACTTAGAAAAGGTGTACAGCGCCAGCAGACAATGAATTTTCAGCACTAAAAAACGAAACTTCATTAACAGCTAAACCAAACGTTTCCAATGTAAATTTCCACATTTATAGAGTGTAAAAAGGCATCCTGAAGCCTGGGAAGTCATTAATTTGATTGTCCAGTATTTCCCTGATGAGATAATGCCTCACATAGCAAATGTGTACAGCGCGAGCTGAAAATGCATTTACAGCACTAAAAAACCAAACTTTTATAACAGCTAAACCAAACGTTTCCAATGTAAATTTCCACCTTTATATAGTGTAAAAAGACATCCTGAAGCCTGGGCAGTCATTAATTCGATTGTCCAATATTTCCTTTATGAGATAATGCCTCTCATAGCAAATGTGTACAGCGCGAGCTGAAAATGCATTTACAGCACTAAAAAACCAAACTTTTATAACAGCTAAACCAAACGTTTCCAATGTAAATTTCCACCTTTATATAGTGTAAAAAGGCATCCTGAAGCCTGGAAAGTCATTAATTTGATTGTCCAGTATTTCCTTCATGAAATAATGCCTCACATAGCAAATGTGTACAGTGCGAGCTGAAAATGCATTTTCAGCACTAAAAAAACCAAACTTTTATAACAGCTAAAGCAAACGTTTCCAATGTAAATTCCACCTTTATATAGTGTAAAAAGAAATCCTGAAGCCTGGGCAGTCATTAATTTGATTGTCCAATATTTCCCTTATGAGATAATGCCTCTCATAGAAAATGTGTACAGCGCGAGCTGAAAATGCATTTACAGCACTAAAAAACCAAACTTTTATAACAGCTAAACCAAACGTTTCCAATGTAAATTTCCACCTTTATATAGTGTAGAAAGGCATCCTGAAGCCTGGAAAGTCATTAATTTGATTGTCCAGTATTTCCTTCATGAGATATTGCAACACTTAGAAAAAGTGTACAGCGCCAGGAGACAATGAATTTTCAGCACTAAAAAACCGAAACTTCATTAACAGCTAAACTAAACGTTTCCAATGTAAATTTCCACCTTTATATAGTGTAAAAAGACATCCTGAAGCCTGGGCAGTCATTAATTTGATTGTCCAATATTTCCCTTATGAGATAATGCCTCTCATAGCAAATGTGTACAGCGCGAGCTGAAAATGCATTTACAGCACTAAAAAACCAAACTTTTATAACAGCTAAACCAAACGTTTCCAATGTAAATTTCCACATTTATATAGTGTAGAAAGGCATCCTGAAGCCTGGAAAGTCATTAATTTGATTGTCCAGTATTTCCTTCATGAGATATTGCAACACTTAGAAAAAGTGTACAGCGCCAGCAGACAATGAATTTTCAGCACTAAAAAAACGAAACTTCATTAACAGCTAAACCAAACGTTTCCAATGTAAATTTCCACATTTATAGAGTGTAAAAGGGCATCCTGAAGCCTGGGAAGTCATTAATTTGATTGTCCAGTATTTCCCTTATGAGATAATGCCTCACATAGCAAATGTGTACAGTGTGAGCTGAAAATGCATTTTCAGCACTAAAAAACCAAACTTTTATAACAGCTAAACCAAACGTTTCCAATGTAAATTTCCACCTTTATATAGTGTAAAAAGACATCCTGAAGCCTGGGCAGTCATTAATTTGATTGTCCAGTATTTCCCTTATGAGATAATGCCTCACATAGCAAATGTGTACAGCGCGAGCTGAAAATGCATTTACAGCACTAAAAAAACAAACTTTTATAACAGCTAAACTAAAAGTTTCCAATGTAAATTTCCACCTTTATATAGTGTAAAAAGACATCCTGAAGCCTGGGCAGTCATTAATTTGATTGTCCAATATTTCCCTTATGAGATAATGCCTCTCATAGCAAATGTGTACAGCGCGAGCTGAAAATGCATTTACAGCACTAAAAAAACAAACTTTTATAACAGCTAAACCAAACGTTTCCAATGTAAATTTCCACCTTTATATAGTGTAGAAAGGCATCCTGAAGCCTGGAAAGTCATTAATTTGATTGTCCAGTATTTCCTTCATGAGATATTGCAACACTTAGAAAAAGTGTACAGCGCCAGCAGACAATGAATTTTCAGCACTAAAAAAACGAAACTTCATTAACAGCTAAACCAAACGTTTCCAATGTAAATTTCCACATTTATAGAGTGTAAAAGGGCATCCTGAAGCCTGGGAAGTCATTAATTTGATTGTCCAGTATTTCCCTTATGAGATAATGCCTCACATAGCAAATGTGTACAGTGCGAGCTGAAAATGCATTTTCAGCACTAAAAAACCAAACTTTTATAACAGCTAAACCAAACGTTTCCAATGTAAATTTCCACCTTTATATAGTGTAAAAAGACATCCTGAAGCCTGGGCAGTCATTAATTTGATTGTCCAGTATTTCCCTTATGAGATAATGCCTCACATAGCAAATGTGTACAGCGCGAGCTGAAAATGCATTTACAGCACTAAAAAAACAAACTTTTATAACAGCTAAACTAAAAGTTTCCAATGTAAATTTCCACCTTTATATAGTGTAAAAAGACATCCTGAAGCCTGGGCAGTCATTAATTTGATTGTCCAATATTTCCCTTATGAGATAATGCCTCTCATAGCAAATGTGTACAGCGCGAGCTGAAAATGCATTTACAGCACTAAAAAAACAAACTTTTATAACAGCTAAACCAAACGTTTCCAATGTAAATTTCCACCTTTATATAGTGTAGAAAGGCATCCTGAAGCCTGGAAAGTCATTAATTTGATTGTCCAGTATTTCCTTCATGAGATATTGCAACACTTAGAAAAAGTGTACAGCGCCAGCAGACAATGAATTTTCAGCACTAAAAAAACGAAACTTCATTAACAGCTAAACCAAACGTTTCCAATGTAAATTTCCACATTTATAGAGTGTAAAAGGGCATCCTGAAGCCTGGGAAGTCATTAATTTGATTGTCCAGTATTTCCCTTATGAGATAATGCCTCACATAGCAAATGTGTACAGTGCGAGCTGAAAATGCATTTTCAGCACTAAAAAACCAAACTTTTATAACAGCTAAACCAAACGTTTCCAATGTAAATTTCCACCTTTATATAGTGTAAAAAGACATCCTGAAGCCTGGGCAGTCATTAATTTGATTGTCCAGTATTTCCCTTATGAGATAATGCCTCACATAGCAAATGTGTACAGCGCGAGCTGAAAATGCATTTACAGCACTAAAAAAACAAACTTTTATAACAGCTAAACTAAAAGTTTCCAATGTAAATTTCCACCTTTATATAGTGTAAAAAGACATCCTGAAGCCTGGGCAGTCATTAATTTGATTGTCCAATATTTCCCTTATGAGATAATGCCTCTCATAGCAAATGTGTACAGCGCGAGCTGAAAATGCATTTACAGCACTAAAAAAACAAACTTTTATAACAGCTAAACCAAACGTTTCCAATGTAAATTTCCACCTTTATATAGTGTAGAAAGGCATCCTGAAGCCTGGAAAGTCATTAATTTGAATGTCCAGTATTTCCTTCATGAGATATTGCAACACTTAGAAAAAGTGTACAGCGCCAGCAGACAATGAATTTTCAGCACTAAAAAAACGAAACTTCATTAACAGCTAAACCAAACGTTTCCAATGTAGATTTCCACCTTTATATAGTGTAAAAAGACATCCTGAAGCCTGGGCAGTCATTAATTTGATTGTCCAGTATTTCCCTTATGAGATAATGCCTCACATAGCAAATGTGTACAGTGCGAGCTGAAAATGCATTTTCAGCACTAAAAAAACCAAACTTTTATAACAGCTAAACCAAACGTTTCCAATGTAAATTTCCACCTTTATATAGTGTAAAAAGACATCCTGGAGCCTGGGCAGTCATTAATTTGATTGTCCACTATTTCCCTTATGAGATAATGCCTCTCATAGCAAATGTGTACAGCGCGAGCTGAAAATGCATTTACAGCACTAAAAAAACAAACTTTTATAACAGCTAAACCAAACGTTTCCAATGTACATTTCCACCTTTATATAGTGTAGAAAGGCATCCTGAAGCCTGGAAAGTCATTAATTTGATTGTCCAGTATTTCCTTCATGAGATATTGCAACACTTAGAAAAAGTGTACAGCGCCAGCAGACAATGAATTTTCAGCACTAAAAAAACGAAACTTCATTAACAGCTAAACCAAACGTTTCCAATGTAAATTTCCACATTTATAGAGTGTAAAAAGGCATCCTGAAGCCTGGGAAGTCATTAATTTGATTGTCCAGTATTTCCCTTATGAGATAATGCCTCACATAGCAAATGTGTACAGTGCGAGCTGAAAATGCATTTTCAGCACTAAAAAAACAAACTTTTATAACAGCTAAACCAAACGTTTCCAATGTAAATTTCCACCTTTATATAGTGTAAAAAGACATCCTGAAGCCTGGGCAGTCATTAATTTGATTGTCCAGTATTTCCCTTATGAGATAATGCCTCACATAGCAAATGTGTACAGTGCGAGCTGAAAATGCATTTACAGCACTAAAAAACCAAACTTATATAACAGCTAAACCAAACGTTTCCAATGTAAATTTCCACCTTTATCTAGTGTAGAAAGGCATCCTGAAGCCTGGAAAGTCATTGATTTGATTGTCCAGTATTTCCTTCATGAGATATTGCAACACTTAGAAAAAGTGTACAGCGCCAGCAGACAATGAATTTTCAGCACTAAAAAAAACGAAACTTCATTAACAGCTAAACTAAACGTTTCCAATGTAAATTTCCACCTTTATATAGAGTAAAAAGACATCCTGAAGCCTGGGCAGCCATTAATTTGATTGTCCAATATTTCCCTTATGAGATAATGCCTCTCATAGCAAATGTGTACAGCGCGAGCTGAAAATGCATTTACAGCACTAAAAAACCAAACTTTTATAACAGCTAAACCAAACGTTTCCAATGTAAATTTCCACCTTTATATAGTGTAAAAAGACATCCTGAAGCCTGGGCAGTCATTAATTTGATTGTCCAATATTTCCCTTATGAGATAATGCCTCTCATAGCAAATGTGTACAGCGCGAGCTGAAAATGCATTTACAGCACTAAAAAACCAAACTTTTATAACAGCTAAACCAAACGTTTCCAATGTAAATTTCCACCTTTATATAGTGTAGAAAGGCATCCTGAAGCCTGGAAAGTCATTAATTTGATTGTCCAGTATTTCCTTCATGAGATATTGCAACACTTAGAAAAAGTGTACAGCGCCAGCAGACAATGACTTTTCAGCACTAAAAAAACGAAACTTCATTAACAGCTAAACTAAACGTTTCCAATGTAAATTTCCACCTTTATATAGTGTAAAAAGACATCCTGAAGCCTGGGCAGTCATTAATTTGATTGTCCAATATTTCCCTTATGAGATAATGCCTCTCATAGCAAATGTGTACAGCGCGAGCTGAAAATGCATTTACAGCACTAAAAAACCAAACTTTTATAACAGCTAAACCAAACGTTTCCAATGTAAATTTCCACATTTATATAGTGTAGAAAGGCATCCTGAAGCCTGGAAAGTCATTAATTTGATTGTCCAGTATTTCCTTCATGAGATATTGCAACACTTAGAAAAAGTGTACAGCGCCAGCAGACAATGAATTTTCAGCACTAAAAAAACGAAACTTCATTAACAGCTAAACCAAACGTTTCCAATGTAAATTTCCACATTTATAGAGTGTAAAAGGGCATCCTGAAGCCTGGGAAGTCATTAATTTGATTGTCCAGTATTTCCCTTATGAGATAATGCCTCACATAGCAAATGTGTACAGTGCGAGCTGAAAATGCATTTTCAGCACTAAAAAACCAAACTTTTATAACAGCTAAACCAAACGTTTCCAATGTAAATTTCCACCTTTATATAGTGTAAAAAGACATCCTGAAGCCTGGGCAGTCATTAATTTGATTGTCCAGTATTTCCCTTATGAGATAATGCCTCACATAGCAAATGTGTACAGCGCGAGCTGAAAATGCATTTACAGCACTAAAAAAACAAACTTTTATAACAGCTAAACTAAAAGTTTCCAATGTAAATTTCCACCTTTATATAGTGTAAAAAGACATCCTGAAGCCTGGGCAGTCATTAATTTGATTGTCCAGTATTTCCCTTATGAGATAATGCCTCACATAGCAAATGTGTACAGTGCGAGCTGAAAATGCATTTTCAGCACTAAAAAAACGAAACTTCATTAACAGCTAAACTAAACGTTTCCAATGTAAATTTCCACCTTTATATAGTGTAAAAAGACATCCTGAAGCCTGGGCAGTCATTAATTTGATTGTCCAATATTTCCCTTATGAGATAATGCCTCTCATAGCAAATGTGTACAGCGCGAGCTGAAAATGCATTTACAGCACTAAAAAAACAAACTTTTATAACAGCTAAACCAAACGTTTCCAATGTAAATTTCCACATTTATATAGTGTAGAAAGGCATCCTGAAGCCTGGAAAGTCATTAATTTGATTGTCCAGTATTTCCTTCATGAGATATTGCAACACTTAGAAAAAGTGTACAGCGCCAGCAGACAATGAATTTTCAGCACTAAAAAAACGAAACTTCATTAACAGCTAAACCAAACGTTTCCAATGTAAATTTCCACATTTATAGAGTGTAAAAGGGCATCCTGAAGCCTGGGAAGTCATTAATTTGATTGTCCAGTATTTCCCTTATGAGATAATGCCTCACATAGCAAATGTGTACAGTGCGAGCTGAAAATGCATTTTCAGCACTAAAAAACCAAACTTTTATAACAGCTAAACCAAACGTTTCCAATGTAAATTTCCACCTTTATATAGTGTAAAAAGACATCCTGAAGCCTGGGCAGTCATTAATTTGATTGTCCAGTATTTCCCTTATGAGATAATGCCTCACATAGCAAATGTGTACAGCGCGAGCTGAAAATGCATTTACAGCACTAAAAAAACAAACTTTTATAACAGCTAAACTAAAAGTTTCCAATGTAAATTTCCACCTTTATATAGTGTAAAAAGACATCCTGAAGCCTGGGCAGTCATTAATTTGATTGTCCAATATTTCCCTTATGAGATAATGCCTCTCATAGCAAATGTGTACAGCGCGAGCTGAAAATGCATTTACAGCACTAAAAAAACAAACTTTTATAACAGCTAAACCAAACGTTTCCAATGTAAATTTCCACCTTTATATAGTGTAGAAAGGCATCCTGAAGCCTGGAAAGTCATTAATTTGATTGTCCAGTATTTCCTTCATGAGATATTGCAACACTTAGAAAAAGTGTACAGCGCCAGCAGACAATGAATTTTCAGCACTAAAAAAACGAAACTTCATTAACAGCTAAACCAAACGTTTCCAATGTAAATTTCCACATTTATAGAGTGTAAAAAGGCATCCTGAAGCCTGGGAAGTCATTAATTTGATTGTCCAGTATTTCCCTTATGAGATAATGCCTCACATAGCAAATGTGTACAGTGCGAGCTGAAAATGCATTTTCAGCACTAAAAAAACAAACTTTTATAACAGCTAAACCAAACGTTTCCAATGTAAGTTTCCACCTTTATATAGTGTAAAAAGACATCCTGAAGCCTGGGCAGTCATTAATTTGATTGTCCAGTATTTCCCTTATGAGATAATGCCTCACATAGCAAATGTGTACAGTGCGAGCTGAAAATGCATTTACAGCACTAAAAAACCAAACTTATATAACAGCTAAACCAAACGTTTCCAATGTAAATTTCCACCTTTATCTAGTGTAGAAAGGCATCCTGAAGCCTGGAAAGTCATTGATTTGATTGTCCAGTATTTCCTTCATGAGATATTGCAACACTTAGAAAAAGTGTACAGCGCCAGCAGACAATGAATTTTCAGCACTAAAAAAAACGAAACTTCATTAACAGCTAAACTAAACGTTTCCAATGTAAATTTCCACCTTTATATAGAGTAAAAAGACATCCTGAAGCCTGGGCAGCCATTAATTTGATTGTCCAATATTTCCCTTATGAGATAATGCCTCTCATAGCAAATGTGTACAGCGCGAGCTGAAAATGCATTTACAGCACTAAAAAAACAAACTTTTATAACAGCTAAACCAAACGTTTCCAATGTAAATTTCCACCTTTATATAGTGTAAAAAGACATCCTGAAGCCTGGGCAGTCATTAATTTGATTGTCCAATATTTCCCTTATGAGATAATGCCTCTCATAGCAAATGTGTACAGCGCGAGCTGAAAATGCATTTACAGCACTAAAAAACCAAACTTTTATAACAGCTAAACCAAACGTTTCCAATGTAAATTTCCACCTTTATATAGTGTAAAAAGACATCCTGAAGCCTGGGCAGTCATTAATTTGATTGTCCAATATTTCCCTTATGAGATAATGCCTCTCATAGCAAATGTGTACAGCGCGAGCTGAAAATGCATTTACAGCACTAAAAAACCAAACTTTTATAACAGCTAAACCAAACGTTTCCAATGTAAATTTCCACCTTTATATAGTGTAGAAAGGCATCCTGAAGCCTGGGAAGTCATTAATTTGATTGTCCAGTATTTCCTTCATGAGATATTGCAACACTTAGAAAAAGTGTACAGCGCCAGCAGACAATGAATTTTCAGCACTAAAAAAACGAAACTTCATTAACAGCTAAACCAAACGTTTCCAATGTAAATTTCCACCTTTATATAGTGTAAAAAGACATCCTGAAGCCTGGGCAGTCATTAATTTGATTGTCCAGTATTTCCCTTATGAGATAATGCCTCACATAGCAAATGTGTACAGTGCGAGCTGAAAATGCATTTTCAGCACTAAAAAAACCAAACTTTTATAACAGCTAAACAAAACGTTTCCAATGTAAATTTCCACCTTTATATAGTGTAGAAAGGCATCCTGAAGCCTGGAAAGTCATTAATTTGATTGTCCAGTATTTCCTTCATGAGATATTGCAACACTTAGAAAAAGTGTACAGCGCCAGCAGACAATGACTTTTCAGCACTAAAAAAACGAAACTTCATTAACAGCTAAACTAAACGTTTCCAATGTAAATTTCCACCTTTATATAGTGTAAAAAGACATCCTGAAGCCTGGGCAGTCATTAATTTGATTGTCCAATATTTCCCTTATGAGATAATGCCTCTCATAGAAAATGTGTACAGCGCGAGCTGAAAATGCATTTACAGCACTAAAAAACCAAACTTTTATAACAGCTAAACCAAACGTTTCCAATGTAAATTTCCACCTTTATATAGTGTAGAAAGGCATCCTGAAGCCTGGAAAGTCATTAATTTGATTGTCCAGTATTTCCTTCATGAGATATTGCAACACTTAGAAAAAGTGTACAGCGCCAGGAGACAATGAATTTTCAGCACTAAAAAACCGAAAATTCATTAACAGCTAAACTAAACGTTTCCAATGTAAATTTCCACCTTTATATAGTGTAAAAAGACATCCTGAAGCCTGGGCAGTCATTAATTTGATTGTCCAATATTTCCCTTATGAGATAATGCCTCTCATAGCAAATGTGTACAGCGCGAGCTGAAAATGCATTTACAGCACTAAAAAACCAAACTTTTATAACAGCTAAACCAAACGTTTCCAATGTAAATTTCCACATTTATATAGTGTAGAAAGGCATCCTGAAGCCTGGAAAGTCATTAATTTGATTGTCCAGTATTTCCTTCATGAGATATTGCAACACTTAGAAAAAGTGTACAGCGCCAGCAGACAATGAATTTTCAGCACTAAAAAAACGAAACTTCATTAACAGCTAAACCAAACGTTTCCAATGTAAATTTCCACATTTATAGAGTGTAAAAGGGCATCCTGAAGCCTGGGAAGTCATTAATTTGATTGTCCAGTATTTCCCTTATGAGATAATGCCTCACATAGCAAATGTGTACAGTGTGAGCTGAAAATGCATTTTCAGCACTAAAAAACCAAACTTTTATAACAGCTAAACCAAACGTTTCCAATGTAAATTTCCACCTTTATATAGTGTAAAAAGACATCCTGAAGCCTGGGCAGTCATTAATTTGATTGTCCAGTATTTCCCTTATGAGATAATGCCTCACATAGCAAATGTGTACAGCGCGAGCTGAAAATGCATTTACAGCACTAAAAAAACAAACTTTTATAACAGCTAAACTAAAAGTTTCCAATGTAAATTTCCACCTTTATATAGTGTAAAAAGACATCCTGAAGCCTGGGCAGTCATTAATTTGATTGTCCAATATTTCCCTTATGAGATAATGCCTCTCATAGCAAATGTGTACAGCGCGAGCTGAAAATGCATTTACAGCACTAAAAAAACAAACTTTTATAACAGCTAAACCAAACGTTTCCAATGTAAATTTCCACCTTTATATAGTGTAGAAAGGCATCCTGAAGCCTGGAAAGTCATTAATTTGATTGTCCAGTATTTCCTTCATGAGATATTGCAACACTTAGAAAAAGTGTACAGCGCCAGCAGACAATGAATTTTCAGCACTAAAAAAACGAAACTTCATTAACAGCTAAACTAAACGTTTCCAATGTAAATTTCCACCTTTATATAGTGTAAAAAGACATCCTGAAGCCTGGGCAGTCATTAATTGGATTGTCCAATATTTCCCTTATGAGATAATGCCTCTCATAGCAAATGTGTACAGCGCGAGCTGAAAATGCATTTACAGCACTAAAAAAACAAACTTTTATAACAGCTAAACCAAACGTTTCCAATGTAAATTTCCACATTTATATAGTGTAGAAAGGCATCCTGAAGCCTGGAAAGTCATTAATTTGATTGTCCAGTATTTCCTTCATGAGATATTGCAACACTTAGAAAAAGTGTACAGCGCCAGCAGACAATGAATTTTCAGCACTAAAAAAACGAAACTTCATTAACAGCTAAACCAAACGTTTCCAATGTAAATTTCCACATTTATAGAGTGTAAAACGGCATCCTGAAGCCTGGGAAGTCATTAATTTGATTGTCCAGTATTTCCCTTATGAGATAATGCCTCACATAGCAAATGTGTACAGTGCGAGCTGAAAATGCATTTTCAGCACTAAAAAACCAAACTTTTATAACAGCTAAACCAAACGTTTCCAATGTAAATTTCCACCTTTATATAGTGTAAAAAGACATCCTGAAGCCTGGGCAGTCATTAATTTGATTGTCCAGTATTTCCCTTATGAGATAATGCCTCACATAGCAAATGTGTACAGCGCGAGCTGAAAATGCATTTACAGCACTAAAAAAACAAACTTTTATAACAGCTAAACTAAAAGTTTCCAATGTAAATTTCCACCTTTATATAGTGTAAAAAGACATCCTGAAGCCTGGGCAGTCATTAATTTGATTGTCCAATATTTCCCTTATGAGATAATGCCTCTCATAGCAAATGTGTACAGCGCGAGCTGAAAATGCATTTACAGCACTAAAAAAACAAACTTTTATAACAGCTAAACCAAACGTTTCCAATGTAAATTTCCACCTTTATATAGTGTAGAAAGGCATCCTGAAGCCTGGAAAGTCATTAATTTGATTGTCCAGTATTTCCTTCATGAGATATTGCAACACTTAGAAAAAGTGTACAGCGCCAGCAGACAATGAATTTTCAGCACTAAAAAAACGAAACTTCATTAACAGCTAAACCAAACGTTTCCAATGTAAATTTCCACATTTATAGAGTGTAAAAGGGCATCCTGAAGCCTGGGAAGTCATTAATTTGATTGTCCAGTATTTCCCTTATGAGATAATGCCTCACATAGCAAATGTGTACAGTGCGAGCTGAAAATGCATTTTCAGCACTAAAAAACCAAACTTTTATAACAGCTAAACCAAACGTTTCCAATGTAAATTTCCACCTTTATATAGTGTAAAAAGACATCCTGAAGCCTGGGCAGTCATTAATTTGATTGTCCAGTATTTCCCTTATGAGATAATGCCTCACATAGCAAATGTGTACAGCGCGAGCTGAAAATGCATTTACAGCACTAAAAAAACAAACTTTTATAACAGCTAAACTAAAAGTTTCCAATGTAAATTTCCACCTTTATATAGTGTAAAAAGACATCCTGAAGCCTGGGCAGTCATTAATTTGATTGTCCAATATTTCCCTTATGAGATAATGCCTTTCATAGCAAATGTGTACAGCGCGAGCTGAAAATGCATTTACAGCACTAAAAAAACAAACTTTTATAACAGCTAAACCAAACGTTTCCAATGTAAATTTCCACCTTTATATAGTGTAGAAAGGCATCCTGAAGCCTGGAAAGTCATTAATTTGAATGTCCAGTATTTCCTTCATGAGATATTGCAACACTTAGAAAAAGTGTACAGCGCCAGCAGACAATGAATTTTCAGCACTAAAAAAACGAAACTTCATTAACAGCTAAACCAAACGTTTCCAATGTAGATTTCCACCTTTATATAGTGTAAAAAGACATCCTGAAGCCTGGGCAGTCATTAATTTGATTGTCCAGTATTTCCCTTATGAGATAATGCCTCACATAGCAAATGTGTACAGTGCGAGCTGAAAATGCATTTTCAGCACTAAAAAAACCAAACTTTTATAACAGCTAAACCAAACGTTTCCAATGTAAATTTCCACCTTTATATAGTGTAAAAAGACATCCTGGAGCCTGGGCAGTCATTAATTTGATTGTCCACTATTTCCCTTATGAGATAATGCCTCTCATAGCAAATGTGTACAGCGCGAGCTGAAAATGCATTTACAGCACTAAAAAAACAAACTTTTATAACAGCTAAACCAAACGTTTCCAATGTACATTTCCACCTTTATATAGTGTAGAAAGGCATCCTGAAGCCTGGAAAGTCATTAATTTGATTGTCCAGTATTTCCTTCATGAGATATTGCAACACTTAGAAAAAGTGTACAGCGCCAGCAGACAATGAATTTTCAGCACTAAAAAAACGAAACTTCATTAACAGCTAAACCAAACGTTTCCAATGTAAATTTCCACATTTATAGAGTGTAAAAAGGCATCCTGAAGCCTGGGAAGTCATTAATTTGATTGTCCAGTATTTCCCTTATGAGATAATGCCTCACATAGCAAATGTGTACAGTGCGAGCTGAAAATGCATTTTCAGCACTAAAAAAACAAACTTTTATAACAGCTAAACCAAACGTTTCCAATGTAAATTTCCACCTTTATATAGTGTAAAAAGACATCCTGAAGCCTGGGCAGTCATTAATTTGATTGTCCAGTATTTCCCTTATGAGATAATGCCTCACATAGCAAATGTGTACAGTGCGAGCTGAAAATGCATTTACAGCACTAAAAAACCAAACTTATATAACAGCTAAACCAAACGTTTCCAATGTAAATTTCCACCTTTATCTAGTGTAGAAAGGCATCCTGAAGCCTGGAAAGTCATTGATTTGATTGTCCAGTATTTCCTTCATGAGATATTGCAACACTTAGAAAAAGTGTACAGCGCCAGCAGACAATGAATTTTCAGCACTAAAAAAAACGAAACTTCATTAACAGCTAAACTAAACGTTTCCAATGTAAATTTCCACCTTTATATAGAGTAAAAAGACATCCTGAAGCCTGGGCAGCCATTAATTTGATTGTCCAATATTTCCCTTATGAGATAATGCCTCTCATAGCAAATGTGTACAGCGCGAGCTGAAAATGCATTTACAGCACTAAAAAACCAAACTTTTATAACAGCTAAACCAAACGTTTCCAATGTAAATTTCCACCTTTATATAGTGTAAAAAGACATCCTGAAGCCTGGGCAGTCATTAATTTGATTGTCCAATATTTCCCTTATGAGATAATGCCTCTCATAGCAAATGTGTACAGCGCGAGCTGAAAATGCATTTACAGCACTAAAAAACCAAACTTTTATAACAGCTAAACCAAACGTTTCCAATGTAAATTTCCACCTTTATATAGTGTAGAAAGGCATCCTGAAGCCTGGAAAGTCATTAATTTGATTGTCCAGTATTTCCTTCATGAGATATTGCAACACTTAGAAAAAGTGTACAGCGCCAGCAGACAATGACTTTTCAGCACTAAAAAAACGAAACTTCATTAACAGCTAAACTAAACGTTTCCAATGTAAATTTCCACCTTTATATAGTGTAAAAAGACATCCTGAAGCCTGGGCAGTCATTAATTTGATTGTCCAATATTTCCCTTATGAGATAATGCCTCTCATAGCAAATGTGTACAGCGCGAGCTGAAAATGCATTTACAGCACTAAAAAACCAAACTTTTATAACAGCTAAACCAAACGTTTCCAATGTAAATTTCCACATTTATATAGTGTAGAAAGGCATCCTGAAGCCTGGAAAGTCATTAATTTGATTGTCCAGTATTTCCTTCATGAGATATTGAAACACTTAGAAAAAGTGTACAGCGCCAGCAGACAATGAATTTTCAGCACTAAAAAAACGAAACTTCATTAACAGCTAAACCAAACGTTTCCAATGTAAATTTCCACATTTATAGAGTGTAAAAGGGCATCCTGAAGCCTGGGAAGTCATTAATTTGATTGTCCAGTATTTCCCTTATGAGATAATGCCTCACATAGCAAATGTGTACAGTGCGAGCTGAAAATGCATTTTCAGCACTAAAAAACCAAACTTTTATAACAGCTAAACCAAACGTTTCCAATGTAAATTTCCACCTTTATATAGTGTAAAAAGACATCCTGAAGCCTGGGCAGTCATTAATTTGATTGTCCAGTATTTCCCTTATGAGATAATGCCTCACATAGCAAATGTGTACAGCGCGAGCTGAAAATGCATTTACAGCACTAAAAAAACAAACTTTTATAACAGCTAAACTAAAAGTTTCCAATGTAAATTTCCACCTTTATATAGTGTAAAAAGACATCCTGAAGCCTGGGCAGTCATTAATTTGATTGTCCAGTATTTCCCTTATGAGATAATGCCTCACATAGCAAATGTGTACAGTGCGAGCTGAAAATGCATTTTCAGCACTAAAAAAACGAAACTTCATTAACAGCTAAACTAAACGTTTCCAATGTAAATTTCCACCTTTATATAGTGTAAAAAGACATCCTGAAGCCTGGGCAGTCATTAATTTGATTGTCCAATATTTCCCTTATGAGATAATGCCTCTCATAGCAAATGTGTACAGCGCGAGCTGAAAATGCATTTACAGCACTAAAAAAACAAACTTTTATAACAGCTAAACCAAACGTTTCCAATGTAAATTTCCACATTTATATAGTGTAGAAAGGCATCCTGAAGCCTGGAAAGTCATTAATTTGATTGTCCAGTATTTCCTTCATGAGATATTGCAACACTTAGAAAAAGTGTACAGCGCCAGCAGACAATGAATTTTCAGCACTAAAAAAACGAAACTTCATTAACAGCTAAACCAAACGTTTCCAATGTAAATTTCCACATTTATAGAGTGTAAAAGGGCATCCTGAAGCCTGGGAAGTCATTAATTTGATTGTCCAGTATTTCCCTTATGAGATAATGCCTCACATAGCAAATGTGTACAGTGCGAGCTGAAAATGCATTTTCAGCACTAAAAAACCAAACTTTTATAACAGCTAAACCAAACGTTTCCAATGTAAATTTCCACCTTTATATAGTGTAAAAAGACATCCTGAAGCCTGGGCAGTCATTAATTTGATTGTCCAGTATTTCCCTTATGAGATAATGCCTCACATAGCAAATGTGTACAGCGCGAGCTGAAAATGCATTTACAGCACTAAAAAAACAAACTTTTATAACAGCTAAACTAAAAGTTTCCAATGTAAATTTCCACCTTTATATAGTGTAAAAAGACATCCTGAAGCCTGGGCAGTCATTAATTTGATTGTCCAATATTTCCCTTATGAGATAATGCCTCTCATAGCAAATGTGTACAGCGCGAGCTGAAAATGCATTTACAGCACTAAAAAAACAAACTTTTATAACAGCTAAACCAAACGTTTCCAATGTAAATTTCCACCTTTATATAGTGTAGAAAGGCATCCTGAAGCCTGGAAAGTCATTAATTTGATTGTCCAGTATTTCCTTCATGAGATATTGCAACACTTAGAAAAAGTGTACAGCGCCAGCAGACAATGAATTTTCAGCACTAAAAAAACGAAACTTCATTAACAGCTAAACCAAACGTTTCCAATGTAAATTTCCACATTTATAGAGTGTAAAAAGGCATCCTGAAGCCTGGGAAGTCATTAATTTGATTGTCCAGTATTTCCCTTATGAGATAATGCCTCACATAGCAAATGTGTACAGTGCGAGCTGAAAATGCATTTTCAGCACTAAAAAAACAAACTTTTATAACAGCTAAACCAAACGTTTCCAATGTAAGTTTCCACCTTTATATAGTGTAAAAAGACATCCTGAAGCCTGGGCAGTCATTAATTTGATTGTCCAGTATTTCCCTTATGAGATAATGCCTCACATAGCAAATGTGTACAGTGCGAGCTGAAAATGCATTTACAGCACTAAAAAACCAAACTTATATAACAGCTAAACCAAACGTTTCCAATGTAAATTTCCACCTTTATCTAGTGTAGAAAGGCATCCTGAAGCCTGGAAAGTCATTGATTTGATTGTCCAGTATTTCCTTCATGAGATATTGCAACACTTAGAAAAAGTGTACAGCGCCAGCAGACAATGAATTTTCAGCACTAAAAAAAACGAAACTTCATTAACAGCTAAACTAAACGTTTCCAATGTAAATTTCCACCTTTATATAGAGTAAAAAGACATCCTGAAGCCTGGGCAGCCATTAATTTGATTGTCCAATATTTCCCTTATGAGATAATGCCTCTCATAGCAAATGTGTACAGCGCGAGCTGAAAATGCATTTACAGCACTAAAAAACCAAACTTTTATAACAGCTAAACCAAACGTTTCCAATGTAAATTTCCACCTTTATATAGTGTAAAAAGACATCCTGAAGCCTGGGCAGTCATTAATTTGATTGTCCAATATTTCCCTTATGAGATAATGCCTCTCATAGCAAATGTGTACAGCGCGAGCTGAAAATGCATTTACAGCACTAAAAAACCAAACTTTTATAACAGCTAAACCAAACGTTTCCAATGTAAATTTCCACCTTTATATAGTGTAAAAAGACATCCTGAAGCCTGGGCAGTCATTAATTTGATTGTCCAATATTTCCCTTATGAGATAATGCCTCTCATAGCAAATGTGTACAGCGCGAGCTGAAAATGCATTTACAGCACTAAAAAACCAAACTTTTATAACAGCTAAACCAAACGTTTCCAATGTAAATTTCCACCTTTATATAGTGTAGAAAGGCATCCTGAAGCCTGGAAAGTCATTAATTTGATTGTCCAGTATTTCCTTCATGAGATATTGCAACACTTAGAAAAAGTGTACAGCGCCAGCAGACAATGAATTTTCAGCACTAAAAAAACGAAACTTCATTAACAGCTAAACCAAACGTTTCCAATGTAAATTTCCACCTTTATATAGTGTAAAAAGACATCCTGAAGCCTGGGCAGTCATTAATTTGATTGTCCAGTATTTCCCTTATGAGATAATGCCTCACATAGCAAATGTGTACAGTGCGAGCTGAAAATGCATTTTCAGCACTAAAAAAACCAAACTTTTATAACAGCTAAACAAAACGTTTCCAATGTAAATTTCCACCTTTATATAGTGTAGAAAGGCATCCTGAAGCCTGGAAAGTCATTAATTTGATTGTCCAGTATTTCCTTCATGAGATATTGCAACACTTAGAAAAAGTGTACAGCGCCAGCAGACAATGACTTTTCAGCACTAAAAAAACGAAACTTCATTAACAGCTAAACCAAACGTTTCCAATGTAAATTTCCACCTTTATATAGTGTAAAAAGACATCCTGAAGCCTGGGCAGTCATTAATTTGATTGTCCAATATTTCCCTTATGAGATAATGCCTCTCATAGCAAATGTGTACAGCGCGAGCTGAAAATGCATTTACAGCACTAAAAAAACAAACTTTTATAACAGCTAAACCAAACGTTTCCAATGTAAATTTCCACCTTTATATAGTGTAGAAAGGCATCCTGAAGCCTGGAAAGTCATTAATTTGATTGTCCAGTATTTCCTTCATGAGATATTGCAACACTTAGAAAAAGTGTACAGCGCCAGCAGACAATGAATTTTCAGCACTAAAAAAACGAAACTTCATTAACAGCTAAACCAAACGTTTCCAATGTAAATTTCCACCTTTATATAGTGTAAAAAGACATCCTGAAGCCTGGGCAGTCATTAATTTGATTGTCCAGTATTTCCCTTATGAGATAATGCCTCACATAGCAAATGTGTACAGTGCGAGCTGAAATTGCATTTTCAGCACTAAAAAAACCAAACTTTTATAACAGCTAAACCAAACGTTTCCAATGTAAATTTCCACCTTTATATAGTGTAAAAAGACATCCTGGAGCCTGGGCAGTCATTAATTTGATTGTCCACTATTTCCCTGATGAGATAATGCCTCTCATAGCAAATGTGTACAGCGCGAGCTGAAAATGCATTTACAGCACTAAAAAAACAAACTTTTATAACAGCTAAACCAAACGTTTCCAATGTACATTTCCACCTTTATATAGTGTAGAAAGGCATCCTGAAGCCTGGAAAGTCATTAATTTGATTGTCCAGTATTTCCTTCATGAGATATTGCAACACTTAGAAAAAGTGTACAGCGCCAGCAGACAATGAATTTTCAGCACTAAAAAAACGAAACTTCATTAACAGCTAAACCAAACGTTTCCAATGTAAATTTCCACATTTATAAAGTGTAAAAAGGCATCCTGAAGCCTGGGAAGTCATTAATTTGATTGTCCAGTATTTCCCTTATGAGATAATGCCTCACATAGCAAATGTGTACAGTGCGAGCTGAAAATGCATTTACAGCACTAAAAAACCAAACTTATATAACAGCTAAACCAAACGTTTCCAATGTAAATTTCCACCTTTATCTAGTGTAGAAAGGCATCCTGAAGCCTGGAAAGTCATTGATTTGATTGTCCAGTATTTCCTTCATGAGATATTGCAACACTTAGAAAAAGTGTACAGCGCCAGCAGACAATGAATTTTCAGCACTAAAAAAACGAAACTTCATTAACAGCTAAACTAAACGTTTCCAATGTAAATTTCCACCTTTATATAGAGTAAAAAGACATCCTGAAGCCTGGGCAGCCATTAATTTGATTGTCCAATATTTCCCTTATGAGATAATGCCTCTCATAGCAAATGTGTACAGCGCGAGCTGAAAATGCATTTACAGCACTAAAAAACCAAACTTTTATAACAGCTAAACCAAACGTTTCCAATGTAAATTTCCACCTTTATATAGTGTAAAAAGACATCCTGAAGCCTGGGCAGTCATTAATTTGATTGTCCAATATTTCCCTTATGAGATAATGCCTCTCATAGCAAATGTGTACAGCGCGAGCTGAAAATGCATTTACAGCACTAAAAAACCAAACTTTTATAACAGCTAAACCAAACGTTTCCAATGTAAATTTCCACCTTTATATAGTGTAAAAAGACATCCTGAAGCCTGGGCAGTCATTAATTTGATTGTCCAATATTTCCCTTATGAGATAATGCCTCTCATAGCAAATGTGTACAGCGCGAGCTGAAAATGCATTTACAGCACTAAAAAACCAAACTTTTATAACAGCTAAACCAAACGTTTCCAATGTAAATTTCCACCTTTATATAGTGTAGAAAGGCATCCTGAAGCCTGGAAAGTCATTAATTTGATTGTCCAGTATTTCCTTCATGAGATATTGCAACACTTAGAAAAAGTGTACAGCGCCAGCAGACAATGAATTTTCAGCACTAAAAAAACGAAACTTCATTAACAGCTAAACTAAACGTTTCCAATGTAAATTTCCACCTTTATATAGTGTAAAAAGACATCCTGAAGCCTGGGCAGTCATTAATTTGATTGTCCAATATTTCCCTTATGAGATAATGCCTCTCATAGCAAATGTGTACAGCGCGAGCTGAAAATGCATTTACAGCACTAAAAAACCAAACTTTTATAACAGCTAAACCAAACGTTTCCAATGTAAATTTCCACATTTATATAGTGTAGAAAGGCATCCTGAAGCCTGGAAAGTCATTAATTTGATTGTCCAGTATTTCCTTCATGAGATATTGCAACACTTAGAAAAAGTGTACAGCGCCAGCAGACAATGAATTTTCAGCACTAAAAAAACGAAACTTCATTAACAGCTAAACCAAACGTTTCCAATGTAAATTTCCACATTTATAGAGTGTAAAAGGGCATCCTGAAGCCTGGGAAGTCATTAATTTGATTGTCCAGTATTTCCCTTATGAGATAATGCCTCACATAGCAAATGTGTACAGTGCGAGCTGAAAATGCATTTTCAGCACTAAAAAACCAAACTTTTATAACAGCTAAACCAAACGTTTCCAATGTAAATTTCCACCTTTATATAGTGTAAAAAGACATCCTGAAGCCTGGGCAGTCATTAATTTGATTGTCCAGTATTTCCCTTATGAGATAATGCCTCACATAGCAAATGTGTACAGCGCGAGCTGAAAATGCATTTACAGCACTAAAAAAACAAACTTTTATAACAGCTAAACTAAACGTTTCCAATGTAAATTTCCACCTTTATATAGTGTAAAAAGACATCCTGAAGCCTGGGCAGTCATTAATTTGATTGTCCAGTATTTCCCTTATGAGATAATGCCTCACATAGCAAATGTGTACAGTGCGAGCTGAAAATGCATTTTCAGCACTAAAAAACCAAACTTTTATAACAGCTAAACCAAACGTTTCCAATGTAAATTTCCACCTTTATATAGTGTAAAAAGACATCCTGAAGCCTGGGCAGTCATTAATTTGATTGTCCAGTATTTCCCTTATGAGATAATGCCTCACATAGCAAATGTGTACAGCGCGAGCTGAAAATGCATTTACAGCACTAAAAAAACAAACTTTTATAACAGCTAAACTAAAAGTTTCCAATGTAAATTTCCACCTTTATATAGTGTAAAAAGACATCCTGAAGCCTGGGCAGTCATTAATTTGATTGTCCAATATTTCCCTTATGAGATAATGCCTCTCATAGCAAATGTGTACAGCGCGAGCTGAAAATGCATTTACAGCACTAAAAAAACAAACTTTTATAACAGCTAAACTAAAAGTTTCCAATGTAAATTTCCACCTTTATATAGTGTAAAAAGACATCCTGAAGCCTGGGCAGTCATTAATTTGATTGTCCAATATTTCCCTTATGAGATAATGCCTCTCATAGCAAATGTGTACAGCGCGAGCTGAAAATGCATTTACAGCACTAAAAAAACAAACTTTTATAACAGCTAAACCAAACGTTTCCAATGTAAATTTCCACCTTTATATAGTGTAGAAAGGCATCCTGAAGCCTGGAAAGTCATTAATTTGATTGTCCAGTATTTCCTTCATGAGATATTGCAACACTTAGAAAAAGTGTACAGCGCCAGCAGACAATGAATTTTCAAGCACTAAAAAAACGAAACTTCATTAACAGCTAAACCAAACGTTTCCAATGTAAATTTCCACCTTTATATAGTGTAAAAAGACATCCTGAAGCCTGGGCAGTCATTAATTTGATTGTCCAGTATTTCCCTTATGAGATAATGCCTCACATAGCAAATGTGTACAGTGCGAGCTGAAATTGCATTTTCAGCACTAAAAAAACCAAACTTTTATAACAGCTAAACCAAACGTTTCCAATGTAAATTTCCACCTTTATATAGTGTAAAAAGACATCCTGGAGCCTGGGCAGTCATTAATTTGATTGTCCACTATTTCCCTGATGAGATAATGCCTCTCATAGCAAATGTGTACAGCGCGAGCTGAAAATGCATTTACAGCACTAAAAAAACAAACTTTTATAACAGCTAAACCAAACGTTTCCAATGTACATTTCCACCTTTATATAGTGTAGAAAGGCATCCTGAAGCCTGGAAAGTCATTAATTTGATTGTCCAGTATTTCCTTCATGAGATATTGCAACACTTAGAAAAAGTGTACAGCGCCAGCAGACAATGAATTTTCAGCACTAAAAAAACGAAACTTCATTAACAGCTAAACCAAACGTTTCCAATGTAAATTTCCACATTTATAAAGTGTAAAAAGGCATCCTGAAGCCTGGGAAGTCATTAATTTGATTGTCCAGTATTTCCCTTATGAGATAATGCCTCACATAGCAAATGTGTACAGTGCGAGCTGAAAATGCATTTACAGCACTAAAAAACCAAACTTATATAACAGCTAAACCAAACGTTTCCAATGTAAATTTCCACCTTTATCTAGTGTAGAAAGGCATCCTGAAGCCTGGAAAGTCATTGATTTGATTGTCCAGTATTTCCTTCATGAGATATTGCAACACTTAGAAAAAGTGTACAGCGCCAGCAGACAATGAATTTTCAGCACTAAAAAAACGAAACTTCATTAACAGCTAAACTAAACGTTTCCAATGTAAATTTCCACCTTTATATAGAGTAAAAAGACATCCTGAAGCCTGGGCAGCCATTAATTTGATTGTCCAATATTTCCCTTATGAGATAATGCCTCTCATAGCAAATGTGTACAGCGCGAGCTGAAAATGCATTTACAGCACTAAAAAACCAAACTTTTATAACAGCTAAACCAAACGTTTCCAATGTAAATTTCCACCTTTATATAGTGTAAAAAGACATCCTGAAGCCTGGGCAGTCATTAATTTGATTGTCCAATATTTCCCTTATGAGATAATGCCTCTCATAGCAAATGTGTACAGCGCGAGCTGAAAATGCATTTACAGCACTAAAAAACCAAACTTTTATAACAGCTAAACCAAACGTTTCCAATGTAAATTTCCACCTTTATATAGTGTAAAAAGACATCCTGAAGCCTGGGCAGTCATTAATTTGATTGTCCAATATTTCCCTTATGAGATAATGCCTCTCATAGCAAATGTGTACAGCGCGAGCTGAAAATGCATTTACAGCACTAAAAAACCAAACTTTTATAACAGCTAAACCAAACGTTTCCAATGTAAATTTCCACCTTTATATAGTGTAGAAAGGCATCCTGAAGCCTGGAAAGTCATTAATTTGATTGTCCAGTATTTCCTTCATGAGATATTGCAACACTTAGAAAAAGTGTACAGCGCCAGCAGACAATGAATTTTCAGCACTAAAAAAACGAAACTTCATTAACAGCTAAACTAAACGTTTCCAATGTAAATTTCCACCTTTATATAGTGTAAAAAGACATCCTGAAGCCTGGGCAGTCATTAATTTGATTGTCCAATATTTCCCTTATGAGATAATGCCTCTCATAGCAAATGTGTACAGCGCGAGCTGAAAATGCATTTACAGCACTAAAAAAACAAACTTTTATAACAGCTAAACCAAACGTTTCCAATGTAAATTTCCACATTTATATAGTGTAGAAAGGCATCCTGAAGCCTGGAAAGTCATTAATTTGATTGTCCAGTATTTCCTTCATGAGATATTGCAACACTTAGAAAAAGTGTACAGCGCCAGCAGACAATGAATTTTCAGCACTAAAAAAACGAAACTTCATTAACAGCTAAACCAAACGTTTCCAATGTAAATTTCCACATTTATAGAGTGTAAAAGGGCATCCTGAAGCCTGGGAAGTCATTAATTTGATTGTCCAGTATTTCCCTTATGAGATAATGCCTCACATAGCAAATGTGTACAGTGCGAGCTGAAAATGCATTTTCAGCACTAAAAAACCAAACTTTTATAACAGCTAAACCAAACGTTTCCAATGTAAATTTCCACCTTTATATAGTGTAAAAAGACATCCTGAAGCCTGGGCAGTCATTAATTTGATTGTCCAGTATTTCCCTTATGAGATAATGCCTCACATAGCAAATGTGTACAGCGCGAGCTGAAAATGCATTTACAGCACTAAAAAAACAAACTTTTATAACAGCTAAACTAAACGTTTCCAATGTAAATTTCCACCTTTATATAGTGTAAAAAGACATCCTGAAGCCTGGGCAGTCATTAATTTGATTGTCCAATATTTCCCTTATGAGATAATGCCTCTCATAGCAAATGTGTACAGCGCGAGCTGAAAATGCATTTACAGCACTAAAAAAACAAACTTTTATAACAGCTAAACCAAACGTTTCCAATGTAAATTTCCACCTTTATATAGTGTAGAAAGGCATCCTGAAGCCTGGAAAGTCATTAATTTGATTGTCCAGTATTTCCTTCATGAGATATTGCAACACTTAGAAAAAGTGTACAGCGCCAGCAGACAATGAATTTTCAGCACTAAAAAAACGAAACTTCATTAACAGCTAAACCAAACGTTTCCAATGTAAATTTCCACATTTATATAGTGTAAAAAGACATCCTGAAGCCTGGGCAGCCATTAATTTGATTGTCCAATATTTCCCTTATGAGATAATGCCTCTCATAGCAAATGTGTACAGCGCGAGCTGAAAATGCATTTACAGCACTAAAAAACGAAACTTTTATAACAGCTAAACCAAACGTTTCCAATGTAAATTTCCACCTTTATATAGTGTAAAAAGACATCCTGAAGCCTGGGCAGTCATTAATTTGATTGTCCAATATTTCCCTTATGAGATAATGCCTCTCATAGCAAATGTGTACAGCGCGAGCTGAAAATGCATTTACAGCACTAAAAAACCAAACTTTTATAACAGTTAACCAAACGTTTCCAATGTAAATTTCCACCTTTATATAGTGTAAAAAGACATCCTGAAGCCTGGGCAGTCATTAATTTGATTGTCCAATATTTCCCTTATGAGATAATGCCTCTCATAGCAAATGTGTACAGCGCGAGCTGAAAATGCATTTACAGCACTAAAAAACCAAACTTTTATAACAGCTAAACCAAACGTTTCCAATGTAAATTTCCACCTTTATATAGTGTAGAAAGGCATCCTGAAGCCTGGAAAGTCATTAATTTGATTGTCCAGTATTTCCTTCATGAGATATTGCAACACTTAGAAAAAGTGTACAGCGCCAGCAGACAATGACTTTTCAGCACTAAAAAAACGAAACTTCATTAACAGCTAAACTAAACGTTTCCAATGTAAATTTCCACCTTTATATAGTGTAAAAAGACATCCTGAAGCCTGGGCAGTCATTAATTTGATTGTCCAATATTTCCCTTATGAGATAATGCCTCTCATAGCAAATGTGTACAGCGCGAGCTGAAAATGCATTTACAGCACTAAAAAACCAAACTTTTATAACAGCTAAACCAAACGTTTCCAATGTAAATTTCCACATTTATAGAGTGTAAAAGGGCATCCTGAAGCCTGGGAAGTCATTAATTTGATTGTCCAGTATTTCCCTTATGAGATAATGCCTCACATAGCAAATGTGTACAGCGCGAGCTGAAAATGCATTTACAGCACTAAAAAAACAAACTTTTATAACAGCTAAACTAAAAGTTTCCAATGTAAATTTCCACCTTTATATAGTGTAAAAAGACATCCTGAAGCCTGGGCAGTCATTAATTTGATTGTCCAATATTTCCCTTATGAGATAATGCCTCTCATAGCAAATGTGTACAGCGCGAGCTGAAAATGCATTTACAGCACTAAAAAAACAAACTTTTATAACAGCTAAACCAAACGTTTCCAATGTAAATTTCCACCTTTATATAGTGTAGAAAGGCATCCTGAAGCCTGGGAAGTCATTAATTTGATTGTCCAGTATTTCCTTCATGAGATATTGCAACACTTAGAAAAAGTGTACAGCGCCAGCAGACAATGAATTTTCAGCACTAAAAAAACGAAACTTCATTAACAGCTAAACCAAACGTTTCCAATGTAAATTTCCACCTTTATATAGTGTAAAAAGACATCCTGAAGCCTGGGCAGTCATTAATTTGATTGTCCAGTATTTCCCTTATGAGATAATGCCTCACATAGCAAATGTGTACAGTGCGAGCTGAAAATGCATTTTCAGCACTAAAAAAACCAAACTTTTATAACAGCTAAACCAAACGTTTCCAATGTAAATTTCCACCTTTATATAGTGTAAAAAGACATCCTGGAGCCTGGGCAGTCATTAATTTGATTGTCCACTATTTCCCTGATGAGATAATGCCTCTCATAGCAAATGTGTACAGCGCGAGCTGAAAATGCATTTACAGCACTAAAAAAACAAACTTTTATAACAGCTAAACCAAACGTTTCCAATGTACATTTCCACCTTTATATAGTGTAGAAAGGCATCCTGAAGCCTGGAAAGTCATTAATTTGATTGTCCAGTATTTCCTTCATGAGATATTGCAACACTTAGAAAAAGTGTACAGCGCCAGCAGACAATGAATTTTCAGCACTAAAAAAACGAAACTTCATTAACAGCTAAACCAAACGTTTCCAATGTAAATTTCCACATTTATAAAGTGTAAAAAGGCATCCTGAAGCCTGGGAAGTCATTAATTTGATTGTCCAGTATTTCCCTTATGAGATAATGCCTCACATAGCAAATGTGTACAGTGCGAGCTGAAAATGCATTTACAGCACTAAAAAACCAAACTTATATAACAGCTAAACCAAACGTTTCCAATGTAAATTTCCACCTTTATCTAGTGTAGAAAGGCATCCTGAAGCCTGGAAAGTCATTGATTTGATTGTCCAGTATTTCCTTCATGAGATATTGCAACACTTAGAAAAAGTGTACAGCGCCAGCAGACAATGAATTTTCAGCACTAAAAAAACGAAACTTCATTAACAGCTAAACTAAACGTTTCCAATGTAAATTTCCACCTTTATATAGAGTAAAAAGACATCCTGAAGCCTGGGCAGCCATTAATTTGATTGTCCAATATTTCCCTTATGAGATAATGCCTCTCATAGCAAATGTGTACAGCGCGAGCTGAAAATGCATTTACAGCACTAAAAAAACAAACTTTTATAACAGCTAAACCAAACGTTTCCAATGTAAATTTCCACCTTTATATAGTGTAAAAAGACATCCTGAAGCCTGGGCAGTCATTAATTTGATTGTCCAATATTTCCCTTATGAGATAATGCCTCTCATAGCAAATGTGTACAGCGCGAGCTGAAAATGCATTTACAGCACTAAAAAACCAAACTTTTATAACAGCTAAACCAAACGTTTCCAATGTAAATTTCCACCTTTATATAGTGTAAAAAGACATCCTGAAGCCTGGGCAGTCATTAATTTGATTGTCCAATATTTCCCTTATGAGATAATGCCTCTCATAGCAAATGTGTACAGCGCGAGCTGAAAATGCATTTACAGCACTAAAAAACCAAACTTTTATAACAGCTAAACCAAACGTTTCCAATGTAAATTTCCACCTTTATATAGTGTAGAAAGGCATCCTGAAGCCTGGAAAGTCATTAATTTGATTGTCCAGTATTTCCTTCATGAGATATTGCAACACTTAGAAAAAGTGTACAGCGCCAGCAGACAATGAATTTTCAGCACTAAAAAAACGAAACTTCATTAACAGCTAAACTAAACGTTTCCAATGTAAATTTCCACCTTTATATAGTGTAAAAAGACATCCTGAAGCCTGGGCAGTCATTAATTTGATTGTCCAATATTTCCCTTATGAGATAATGCCTCTCATAGCAAATGTGTACAGCGCGAGCTGAAAATGCATTTACAGCACTAAAAAACCAAACTTTTATAACAGCTAAACCAAACGTTTCCAATGTAAATTTCCACATTTATATAGTGTAGAAAGGCATCCTGAAGCCTGGAAAGTCATTAATTTGATTGTCCAGTATTTCCTTCATGAGATATTGCAACACTTAGAAAAAGTGTACAGCGCCAGCAGACAATGAATTTTCAGCACTAAAAAAACGAAACTTCATTAACAGCTAAACCAAACGTTTCCAATGTAAATTTCCACATTTATAGAGTGTAAAAGGGCATCCTGAAGCCTGGGAAGTCATTAATTTGATTGTCCAGTATTTCCCTTATGAGATAATGCCTCACATAGCAAATGTGTACAGTGCGAGCTGAAAATGCATTTTCAGCACTAAAAAACCAAACTTTTATAACAGCTAAACCAAACGTTTCCAATGTAAATTTCCACCTTTATATAGTGTAAAAAGACATCCTGAAGCCTGGGCAGTCATTAATTTGATTGTCCAGTATTTCCCTTATGAGATAATGCCTCACATAGCAAATGTGTACAGCGCGAGCTGAAAATGCATTTACAGCACTAAAAAAACAAACTTTTATAACAGCTAAACTAAACGTTTCCAATGTAAATTTCCACCTTTATATAGTGTAAAAAGACATCCTGAAGCCTGGGCAGTCATTAATTTGATTGTCCAATATTTCCCTTATGAGATAATGCCTCTCATAGCAAATGTGTACAGCGCGAGCTGAAAATGCATTTACAGCACTAAAAAAACAAACTTTTATAACAGCTAAACCAAACGTTTCCAATGTAAATTTCCACCTTTATATAGTGTAGAAAGGCATCCTGAAGCCTGGAAAGTCATTAATTTGATTGTCCAGTATTTCCTTCATGAGATATTGCAACACTTAGAAAAAGTGTACAGCGCCAGCAGACAATGAATTTTCAGCACTAAAAAAACGAAACTTCATTAACAGCTAAACCAAACGTTTCCAATGTAAATTTCCACATTTATATAGTGTAAAAAGACATCCTGAAGCCTGGGCAGCCATTAATTTGATTGTCCAATATTTCCCTTATGAGATAATGCCTCTCATAGCAAATGTGTACAGCGCGAGCTGAAAATGCATTTACAGCACTAAAAAACGAAACTTTTATAACAGCTAAACCAAACGTTTCCAATGTAAATTTCCACCTTTATATAGTGTAAAAAGACATCCTGAAGCCTGGGCAGTCATTAATTTGATTGTCCAATATTTCCCTTATGAGATAATGCCTCTCATAGCAAATGTGTACAGCGCGAGCTGAAAATGCATTTACAGCACTAAAAAACCAAACTTTTATAACAGCTAAACCAAACGTTTCCAATGTAAATTTCCACCTTTATATAGTGTAAAAAGACATCCTGAAGCCTGGGCAGTCATTAATTTGATTGTCCAATATTTCCCTTATGAGATAATGCCTCTCATAGCAAATGTGTCCAGCGCGAGCTGAAAATGCATTTACAGCACTAAAAAACCAAACTTTTATAACAGCTAAACCAAACGTTTCCAATGTAAATTTCCACCTTTATATAGTGTAGAAAGGCATCCTGAAGCCTGGAAAGTCATTAATTTGATTGTCCAGTATTTCCTTCATGAGATATTGCAACACTTAGAAAAAGTGTACAGCGCCAGCAGACAATGACTTTTCAGCACTAAAAAAACGAAACTTCATTAACAGCTAAACTAAACGTTTCCAATGTAGATTTCCACCTTTATATAGTGTAAAAAGACATCCTGAAGCCTGGGCAGTCATTAATTTGATTGTCCAATATTTCCCTTATGAGATAATGCCTCTCATAGCAAATGTGTACAGCGCGAGCTGAAAATGCATTTACAGCACTAAAAAACCAAACTTTTATAACAGCTAAACCAAACGTTTCCAATGTAAATTTCCACATTTATAGAGTGTAAAAGGGCATCCTGAAGCCTGGGAAGTCATTAATTTGATTGTCCAGTATTTCCCTTATGAGATAATGCCTCACATAGCAAATGTGTACAGCGCGAGCTGAAAATGCATTTACAGCACTAAAAAAACAAACTTTTATAACAGCTAAACTAAAAGTTTCCAATGTAAATTTCCACCTTTATATAGTGTAAAAAGACATCCTGAAGCCTGGGCAGTCATTAATTTGATTGTCCAATATTTCCCTTATGAGATAATGCCTCTCATAGCAAATGTGTACAGCGCGAGCTGAAAATGCATTTACAGCACTAAAAAAACAAACTTTTATAACAGCTAAACCAAACGTTTCCAATGTAAATTTCCACCTTTATATAGTGTAGAAAGGCATCCTGAAGCCTGGGAAGTCATTAATTTGATTGTCCAGTATTTCCTTCATGAGATATTGCAACACTTAGAAAAAGTGTACAGCGCCAGCAGACAATGAATTTTCAGCACTAAAAAAACGAAACTTCATTAACAGCTAAACCAAACGTTTCCAATGTAAATTTCCACCTTTATATAGTGTAAAAAGACATCCTGAAGCCTGGGCAGTCATTAATTTGATTGTCCAGTATTTCCCTTATGAGATAATGCCTCACATAGCAAATGTGTACAGTGCGAGCTGAAAATGCATTTTCAGCACTAAAAAAACCAAACTTTTATAACAGCTAAACCAAACGTTTCCAATGTAAATTTCCACCTTTATATAGTGTAAAAAGACATCCTGGAGCCTGGGCAGTCATTAATTTGATTGTCCACTATTTCCCTGATGAGATAATGCCTCTCATAGCAAATGTGTACAGCGCGAGCTGAAAATGCATTTACAGCACTAAAAAAACAAACTTTTATAACAGCTAAACCAAACGTTTCCAATGTACATTTCCACCTTTATATAGTGTAGAAAGGCATCCTGAAGCCTGGAAAGTCATTAATTTGATTGTCCAGTATTTCCTTCATGAGATATTGCAACACTTAGAAAAAGTGTACAGCGCCAGCAGACAATGAATTTTCAGCACTAAAAAAACGAAACTTCATTAACAGCTAAACCAAACGTTTCCAATGTAAATTTCCACATTTATAAAGTGTAAAAAGGCATCCTGAAGCCTGGGAAGTCATTAATTTGATTGTCCAGTATTTCCCTTATGAGATAATGCCTCACATAGCAAATGTGTACAGTGCGAGCTGAAAATGCATTTACAGCACTAAAAAACCAAACTTTTATAACAGCTAAACCAAACGTTTCCAATGTAAATTTCCACCTTTATCTAGTGTAGAAAGGCATCCTGAAGCCTGGAAAGTCATTGATTTGATTGTCCAGTATTTCCTTCATGAGATATTGCAACACTTAGAAAAAGTGTACAGCGCCAGCAGACAATGAATTTTCAGCACTAAAAAAAACGAAACTTCATTAACAGCTAAACTAAACGTTTCCAATGTAAATTTCCACCTTTATATAGAGTAAAAAGACATCCTGAAGCCTGGGCAGCCATTAATTTGATTGTCCAATATTTCCCTTATGAGATAATGCCTCTCATAGCAAATGTGTACAGCGCGAGCTGAAAATGCATTTACAGCACTAAAAAACCAAACTTTTATAACAGCTAAACCAAACGTTTCCAATGTAAATTTCCACCTTTATATAGTGTAAAAAGACATCCTGAAGCCTGGGCAGTCATTAATTTGATTGTCCAATATTTCCCTTATGAGATAATGCCTCTCATAGCAAATGTGTACAGCGCGAGCTGAAAATGCATTTACAGCACTAAAAAACCAAACTTTTATAACAGCTAAACCAAACGTTTCCAATGTAAATTTCCACCTTTATATAGTGTAAAAAGACATCCTGAAGCCTGGGCAGTCATTAATTTGATTGTCCAATATTTCCCTTATGAGATAATGCCTCTCATAGCAAATGTGTACAGCGCGAGCTGAAAATGCATTTACAGCACTAAAAAACCAAACTTTTATAACAGCTAAACCAAACGTTTCCAATGTAAATTTCCACCTTTATATAGTGTAGAAAGGCATCCTGAAGCCTGGAAAGTCATTAATTTGATTGTCCAGTATTTCCTTCATGAGATATTGCAACACTTAGAAAAAGTGTACAGCGCCAGCAGACAATGACTTTTCAGCACTAAAAAAACGAAACTTCATTAACAGCTAAACTAAACGTTTCCAATGTAAATTTCCACCTTTATATAGTGTAAAAAGACATCCTGAAGCCTGGGCAGTCATTAATTTGATTGTCCAATATTTCCCTTATGAGATAATGCCTCTCATAGCAAATGTGTACAGCGCGAGCTGAAAATGCATTTACAGCACTAAAAAACCAAACTTTTATAACAGCTAAACCAAACGTTTCCAATGTAAATTTCCACATTTATATAGTGTAGAAAGGCATCCTGAAGCCTGGAAAGTCATTAATTTGATTGTCCAGTATTTCCTTCATGAGATATTGCAACACTTAGAAAAAGTGTACAGCGCCAGCAGACAATGAATTTTCAGCACTAAAAAAACGAAACTTCATTAACAGCTAAACCAAACGTTTCCAATGTAAATTTCCACATTTATAGAGTGTAAAAGGGCATCCTGAAGCCTGGGAAGTCATTAATTTGATTGTCCAGTATTTCCCTTATGAGATAATGCCTCACATAGCAAATGTGTACAGTGCGAGCTGAAAATGCATTTTCAGCACTAAAAAACCAAACTTTTATAACAGCTAAACCAAACGTTTCCAATGTAAATTTCCACCTTTATATAGTGTAAAAAGACATCCTGAAGCCTGGGCAGTCATTAATTTCATTGTCCAGTATTTCCCTTATGAGATAATGCCTCACATAGCAAATGTGTACAGCGCGAGCTGAAAATGCATTTACAGCACTAAAAAAACAAACTTTTATAACAGCTAAACTAAACGTTTCCAATGTAAATTTCCACCTTTATATAGTGTAAAAAGACATCCTGAAGCCTGGGCAGTCATTAATTTGATTGTCCAATATTTCCCTTATGAGATAATGCCTCTCATAGCAAATGTGTACAGCGCGAGCTGAAAATGCATTTACAGCACTAAAAAAACAAACTTTTATAACAGCTAAACCAAACGTTTCCAATGTAAATTTCCACCTTTATATAGTGTAGAAAGGCATCCTGAAGCCTGGAAAGTCATTAATTTGATTGTCCAGTATTTCCTTCATGAGATATTGCAACACTTAGAAAAAGTGTACAGCGCCAGCAGACAATGAATTTTCAGCACTAAAAAAACGAAACTTCATTAACAGCTAAACCAAACGTTTCCAATGTAAATTTCCACATTTATATAGTGTAAAAAGACATCCTGAAGCCTGGGCAGCCATTAATTTGATTGTCCAATATTTCCCTTATGAGATAATGCCTCTCATAGCAAATGTGTACAGCGCGAGCTGAAAATGCATTTACAGCACTAAAAAACGAAACTTTTATAACAGCTAAACCAAACGTTTCCAATGTAAATTTCCACCTTTATATAGTGTAAAAAGACATCCTGAAGCCTGGGCAGTCATTAATTTGATTGTCCAATATTTCCCTTATGAGATAATGCCTCTCATAGCAAATGTGTACAGCGCGAGCTGAAAATGCATTTACAGCACTAAAAAACCAAACTTTTATAACAGCTAAACCAAACGTTTCCAATGTAAATTTCCACCTTTATATAGTGTAAAAAGACATCCTGAAGCCTGGGCAGTCATTAATTTGATTGTCCAATATTTCCCTTATGAGATAATGCCTCTCATAGCAAATGTGTACAGCGCGAGCTGAAAATGCATTTACAGCACTAAAAAACCAAACTTTTATAACAGCTAAACCAAACGTTTCCAATGTAAATTTCCACCTTTATATAGTGTAGAAAGGCATCCTGAAGCCTGGAAAGTCATTAATTTGATTGTCCAGTATTTCCTTCATGAGATATTGCAACACTTAGAAAAAGTGTACAGCGCCAGCAGACAATGACTTTTCAGCACTAAAAAAACGAAACTTCATTAACAGCTAAACTAAACGTTTCCAATGTAAATTTCCACCTTTATATAGTGTAAAAAGACATCCTGAAGCCTGGGCAGTCATTAATTTGATTGTCCAATATTTCCCTTATGAGATAATGCCTCTCATAGCAAATGTGTACAGCGCGAGCTGAAAATGCATTTACAGCACTAAAAAACCAAACTTTTATAACAGCTAAACCAAACGTTTCCAATGTAAATTTCCACATTTATATAGTGTAGAAAGGCATCCTGAAGCCTGGAAAGTCATTAATTTGATTGTCCAGTATTTCCTTCATGAGATATTGCAACACTTAGAAAAAGTGTACAGCGCCAGCAGACAATGAATTTTCAGCACTAAAAAAACGAAACTTCATTAACAGCTAAACCAAACGTTTCCAATGTAAATTTCCACATTTATAGAGTGTAAAAGGGCATCCTGAAGCCTGGGAAGTCATTAATTTGATTGTCCAGTATTTCCCTTATGAGATAATGCCTCACATAGCAAATGTGTACAGTGCGAGCTGAAAATGCATTTTCAGCACTAAAAAACCAAACTTTTATAACAGCTAAACCAAACGTTTCCAATGTAAATTTCCACCTTTATATAGTGTAAAAAGACATCCTGAAGCCTGGGCAGTCATTAATTTGATTGTCCAGTATTTCCCTTATGAGATAATGCCTCACATAGCAAATGTGTACAGCGCGAGCTGAAAATGCATTTACAGCACTAAAAAAAAAAACTTTTATAACAGCTAAACTAAAAGTTTCCAATGTAAATTTCCACCTTTATATAGTGTAAAAAGACATCCTGAAGCCTGGGCAGTCTTTAATTTGATTGTCCAATATTTCCCTTATGAGATAATGCCTCTCATAGCAAATGTGTACAGCGCGAGCTGAAAATGCATTTACAGCACTAAAAAAACAAACTTTTATAACAGCTAAACCAAACGTTTCCAATGTAAATTTCCACCTTTATATAGTGTAGAAAGGCATCCTGAAGCCTGGAAAGTCATTAATTTGATTGTCCAGTATTTCCTTCATGAGATATTGCAACACTTAGAAAAAGTGTACAGCGCCAGCAGACAATGAATTTTCAGCACTAAAAAAACGAAACTTCATTAACAGCTAAACCAAACGTTTCCAATGTAAATTTCCACATTTATAAAGTGTAAAAAGGCATCCTGAAGCCTGGGAAGTCATTAATTTGATTGTCCAGTATTTCCCTTATGAGATAATGCCTCACATAGCAAATGTGTACAGTGCGAGCTGAAAATGCATTTACAGCACTAAAAAACCAAACTTATATAACAGCTAAACCAAACGTTTCCAATGTAAATTTCCACCTTTATCTAGTGTAGAAAGGCATCCTGAAGCCTGGAAAGTCATTGATTTGATTGTCCAGTATTTCCTTCATGAGATATTGCAACACTTAGAAAAAGTGTACAGCGCCAGCAGACAATGAATTTTCAGCACTAAAAAAAACGAAACTTCATTAACAGCTAAACTAAACGTTTCCAATGTAAATTTCCACCTTAATATAGAGTAAAAAGACATCCTGAAGCCTGGGCAGCCATTAATTTGATTGTCCAATATTTCCCTTATGAGATAATGCCTCTCATAGCAAATGTGTACAGCGCGAGCTGAAAATGCATTTACAGCACTAAAAAACCAAACTTTTATAACAGCTAAACCAAACGTTTCCAATGTAAATTTCCACCTTTATATAGTGTAAAAAGACATCCTGAAGCCTGGGCAGTCATTAATTTGATTGTCCAATATTTCCCTTATGAGATAATGCCTCTCATAGCAAATGTGTACAGCGCGAGCTGAAAATGCATTTACAGCACTAAAAAACCAAACTTTTATAACAGCTAAACCAAACGTTTCCAATGTAAATTTCCACCTTTATATAGTGTAAAAAGACATCCTGAAGCCTGGGCAGTCATTAATTTGATTGTCCAATATTTCCCTTATGAGATAATGCCTCTCATAGCAAATGTGTACAGCGCGAGCTGAAAATGCATTTACAGCACTAAAAAACCAAACTTTTATAACAGCTAAACCAAACGTTTCCAATGTAAATTTCCACCTTTATATAGTGTAGAAAGGCATCCTGAAGCCTGGGCAGTCATTAATTTGATTGTCCAATATTTCCCTTATGAGATAATGCCTCTCATAGCAAATGTGTACAGCGCGAGCTGAAAATGCATTTACAGCACTAAAAAACCAAACTTTTATAACAGCTAAACCAAACGTTTCCAATGTAAATTTCCACCTTTATATAGTGTAGAAAGGCATCCTGAAGCCTGGAAAGTCATTAATTTGATTGTCCAGTATTTCCTTCATGAGATATTGCAACACTTAGAAAAAGTGTACAGCGCCAGCAGACAATGACTTTTCAGCACTAAAAAAACGAAACTTCATTAACAGCTAAACTAAACGTTTCCAATGTAAATTTCCACCTTTATATAGTGTAAAAAGACATCCTGAAGCCTGGGCAGTCATTAATTTGATTGTCCAATATTTCCCTTATGAGATAATGCCTCTCATAGCAAATGTGTACAGCGCGAGCTGAAAATGCATTTACAGCACTAAAAAACCAAACTTTTATAACAGCTAAACCAAACGTTTCCAATGTAAATTTCCACATTTATATAGTGTAGAAAGGCATCCTGAAGCCTGGAAAGTCATTAATTTGATTGTCCAGTATTTCCTTCATGAGATATTGCAACACTTAGAAAAAGTGTACAGCGCCAGCAGACAATGAATTTTCAGCACTAAAAAAACGAAACTTCATTAACAGCTAAACCAAACGTTTCCAATGTAAATTTCCACATTTATAGAGTGTAAAAGGGCATCCTGAAGCCTGGGAAGTCATTAATTTGATTGTCCAGTATTTCCCTTATGAGATAATGCCTCACATAGCAAATGTGTACAGTGCGAGCTGAAAATGCATTTTCAGCACTAAAAAACCAAACTTTTATAACAGCTAAACCAAACGTTTCCAATGTAAATTTCCACCTTTATATAGTGTAAAAAGACATCCTGAAGCCTGGGCAGTCATTAATTTGATTGTCCAGTATTTCCCTTATGAGATAATGCCTCACATAGCAAATGTGTACAGCGCGAGCTGAAAATGCATTTACAGCACTAAAAAAAAAAACTTTTATAACAGCTAAACTAAAAGTTTCCAATGTAAATTTCCACCTTTATATAGTGTAAAAAGACATCCTGAAGCCTGGGCAGTCTTTAATTTGATTGTCCAATATTTCCCTTATGAGATAATGCCTCTCATAGCAAATGTGTACAGCGCGAGCTGAAAATGCATTTACAGCACTAAAAAAACAAACTTTTATAACAGCTAAACCAAACGTTTCCAATGTAAATTTCCACCTTTATATAGTGTAGAAAGGCATCCTGAAGCCTGGAAAGTCATTAATTTGATTGTCCAGTATTTCCTTCATGAGATATTGCAACACTTAGAAAAAGTGTACAGCGCCAGCAGACAATGAATTTTCAGCACTAAAAAAACGAAACTTCATTAACAGCTAAACCAAACGTTTCCAATGTAAATTTCCACATTTATAAAGTGTAAAAAGGCATCCTGAAGCCTGGGAAGTCATTAATTTGATTGTCCAGTATTTCCCTTATGAGATAATGCCTCACATAGCAAATGTGTACAGTGCGAGCTGAAAATGCATTTACAGCACTAAAAAACCAAACTTATATAACAGCTAAACCAAACGTTTCCAATGTAAATTTCCACCTTTATCTAGTGTAGAAAGGCATCCTGAAGCCTGGAAAGTCATTGATTTGATTGTCCAGTATTTCCTTCATGAGATATTGCAACACTTAGAAAAAGTGTACAGCGCCAGCAGACAATGAATTTTCAGCACTAAAAAAAACGAAACTTCATTAACAGCTAAACTAAACGTTTCCAATGTAAATTTCCACCTTAATATAGAGTAAAAAGACATCCTGAAGCCTGGGCAGCCATTAATTTGATTGTCCAATATTTCCCTTATGAGATAATGCCTCTCATAGCAAATGTGTACAGCGCGAGCTGAAAATGCATTTACAGCACTAAAAAACCAAACTTTTATAACAGCTAAACCAAACGTTTCCAATGTAAATTTCCACCTTTATATAGTGTAGAAAGGCATCCTGAAGCCTGGAAAGTCATTAATTTGATTGTCCAGTATTTCCTTCATGAGATATTGCAACACTTAGAAAAAGTGTACAGCGCCAGCAGACAATGAATTTTCAGCACTAAAAAAACGAAACTTCATTAACAGCTAAACCAAACGTTTCCAATGTAAATTTCCACATTTATAAAGTGTAAAAAGGCATCCTGAAGCCTGGGAAGTCATTAATTTGATTGTCCAGTATTTCCCTTATGAGATAATGCCTCACATAGCAAATGTGTACAGTGCGAGCTGAAAATGCATTTACAGCACTAAAAAACCAAACTTATATAACAGCTAAACCAAACGTTTCCAATGTAAATTTCCACCTTTATCTAGTGTAGAAAGGCATCCTGAAGCCTGGAAAGTCATTGATTTGATTGTCCAGTATTTCCTTCATGAGATATTGCAACACTTAGAAAAAGTGTACAGCGCCAGCAGACAATGAATTTTCAGCACTAAAAAAAACGAAACTTCATTAACAGCTAAACTAAACGTTTCCAATGTAAATTTCCACCTTAATATAGAGTAAAAAGACATCCTGAAGCCTGGGCAGCCATTAATTTGATTGTCCAATATTTCCCTTATGAGATAATGCCTCTCATAGCAAATGTGTACAGCGCGAGCTGAAAATGCATTTACAGCACTAAAAAACCAAACTTTTATAACAGCTAAACCAAACGTTTCCAATGTAAATTTCCACCTTTATATAGTGTAAAAAGACATCCTGAAGCCTGGGCAGTCATTAATTTGATTGTCCAATATTTCCCTTATGAGATAATGCCTCTCATAGCAAATGTGTACAGCGCGAGCTGAAAATGCATTTACAGCACTAAAAAACCAAACTTTTATAACAGCTAAACCAAACGTTTCCAATGTAAATTTCCACCTTTATATAGTGTAAAAAGACATCCTGAAGCCTGGGCAGTCATTAATTTGATTGTCCAATATTTCCCTTATGAGATAATGCCTCTCATAGCAAATGTGTACAGCGCGAGCTGAAAATGCATTTACAGCACTAAAAAACCAAACTTTTATAACAGCTAAACCAAACGTTTCCAATGTAAATTTCCACCTTTATATAGTGTAGAAAGGCATCCTGAAGCCTGGAAAGTCATTAATTTGATTGTCCAGTATTTCCTTCATGAGATATTGCAACACTTAGAAAAAGTGTACAGCGCCAGCAGACAATGACTTTTCAGCACTAAAAAAACGAAACTTCATTAACAGCTAAACTAAACGTTTCCAATGTAAATTTCCACCTTTATATAGTGTAAAAAGACATCCTGAAGCCTGGGCAGTCATTAATTTGATTGTCCAATATTTCCCTTATGAGATAATGCCTCTCATAGCAAATGTGTACAGCGCGAGCTGAAAATGCATTTACAGCACTAAAAAACCAAACTTTTATAACAGCTAAACCAAACGTTTCCAATGTAAATTTCCACATTTATATAGTGTAGAAAGGCATCCTGAAGCCTGGAAAGTCATTAATTTGATTGTCCAGTATTTCCTTCATGAGATATTGCAACACTTAGAAAAAGTGTACAGCGCCAGCAGACAATGAATTTTCAGCACTAAAAAAACGAAACTTCATTAACAGCTAAACCAAACGTTTCCAATGTAAATTTCCACATTTATAGAGTGTAAAAGGGCATCCTGAAGCCTGGGAAGTCATTAATTTGATTGTCCAGTATTTCCCTTATGAGATAATGCCTCACATAGCAAATGTGTACAGTGCGAGCTGAAAATGCATTTTCAGCACTAAAAAACCAAACTTTTATAACAGCTAAACCAAACGTTTCCAATGTAAATTTCCACCTTTATATAGTGTAAAAAGACATCCTGAAGCCTGGGCAGTCATTAATTTGATTGTCCAGTATTTCCCTTATGAGATAATACCTCACATAGCAAATGTGTACAGCGCGAGCTGAAAATGCATTTACAGCACTAAAAAAACAAACTTTTATAACAGCTAAACTAAACGTTTCCAATGTAAATTTCCACCTTTATATAGTGTAAAAAGACATCCTGAAGCCTGGGCAGTCATTAATTTGATTGTCCAATATTTCCCTTATGAGATAATGCCTCTCATAGCAAATGTGTACAGCGCGAGCTGAAAATGCATTTACAGCACTAAAAAAACAAACTTTTATAACAGCTAAACCAAACGTTTCCAATGTAAATTTCCACCTTTATATAGTGTAGAAAGGCATCCTGAAGCCTGGAAAGTCATTAATTTGATTGTCCAGTATTTCCTTCATGAGATATTGCAACACTTAGAAAAAGTGTACAGCGCCAGCAGACAATGAATTTTCAGCACTAAAAAAACGAAACTTCATTAACAGCTAAACCAAACGTTTCCAATGTAAATTTCCACATTTATATAGTGTAAAAAGACATCCTGAAGCCTGGGCAGCCATTAATTTGATTGTCCAATATTTCCCTTATGAGATAATGCCTCTCATAGCAAATGTGTACAGCGCGAGCTGAAAATGCATTTACAGCACTAAAAAACGAAACTTTTATAACAGCTAAACCAAACGTTTCCAATGTAAATTTCCACCTTTATATAGTGTAAAAAGACATCCTGAAGCCTGGGCAGTCATTAATTTGATTGTCCAATATTTCCCTTTTGAGATAATGCCTCTCATAGCAAATGTGTACAGCGCGAGCTGAAAATGCATTTACAGCACTAAAAAACCAAACTTTTATAACAGCTAAACCAAACGTTTCCAATGTACATTTCCACCTTTATATAGTGTAGAAAGGCATCCTGAAGCCTGGAAACTCATTTATTTGATTGTCCAGTATTTCCTTCATGAGATATTGCAACACTTAGAAAAAGTGTACAGCGCCAGCAGACAATGAATTTTCAGCACTAAAAAAACGAAACTTCATTAACAGCTAAACTAAACGTTTCCAATGTAAATTTCCACCTTTAATAGTGTAAAAAGACATCCTGAAGCCTGGGCAGTCATTAATTTGATTGTCCAATATTTCCCTTATGATATAATGCCTCTCATAGCAAATGTGTACAGCGCGAGCTGAAAATGCATTTACAGCACTAAAAAACCAAACTTTTATAACAGCTAAACCAAACGTTTCCAATGTAAATTTCCACCTTTATATAGTGTAGAAAGGCATCCTGAAGCCTGGAAAGTCATTAATTTGATTGTCCAGTATTTCCTTCATGAGATATTGCAACACTTAGAAGAAGTGTACAGCGCCAGCAGACAATGAATTTTCAGCACTAAAAAAACGAAACTTCATTAACAGCTAAACCAAACGTTTCCAATGTAAATTTCCACATTTATAGAGTGTAAAAAGGCATCCTGAAGCCTGGGAAGTCATTAATTTGATTGTCCAGTATTTCCCTTATGAGATAATGCCTCACATAGCAAATGTGTACAGTGCGAGCTGAAAATGCATTTTCAGCACTAAAAAACCAAACTTTTATAACAGCTAAACCAAACGTTTCCAATGTAAATTTCCACCTTTATATAGTGTAAAAAGACATCCTGAAGCCTGGGCAGTCATTAATTTGATTGTCCAGTATTTCCCTTATGAGATAATGCCTCACATAGCAAATGTGTACAGCGCGAGCTGAAAATGCATTTACAGCACTAAAAAAACAAACTTTTATAACAGCTAAACTAAACGTTTCCAATGTAAATTTCCACCTTTATATAGTGTAAAAAGACATCCTGAAGCCTGGGCAGTCATTAATTTGATTGTCCAATATTTCCCTTATGAGATAATGCCTCTCATAGCAAATGTGTACAGCGCGAGCTGAAAATGCATTTACAGGACTAAAAACCCAAACTTTTATAACAGCTAAACCAAACGTTTCCAATGTAAATTTCCACCTTTATATAGTGTAGAAAGGCATCTTGAAGCCTGGAAAGTCATTAATTTGATTGTCCAGTATTTCCTTCATGAGATATTGCAACACTTAGAAAAGGTGTACAGCGCCAGCAGACAATGAATTTTCAGCACTAAAAAAACGAAACTTCATTAACAGCTAAACCAAACGTTTCCAATGTAAATTTCCACATTTATAGAGTGTAAAAAGACATCCTGAAGCCTGGGCAGTCATTAATTTGATTGTCCAATATTTCCCTTATGAGATAATGCCTCTCATAGCAAATGTGTACAGCGCGAGCTGAAAATGCATTTACAGCACTAAAAAACCAAACTTTTATAACAGCTAAACCAAACGTTTCCAATGTAAATTTCCACATTTATATAGTGTAGAAAGGCATCCTGAAGCCTGGAAAGTCATTAATTTGATTGTCCAGTATTTCCTTCATGAGATATTGCAACACTTAGAAAAAGTGTACAGCGCCAGCAGACAATGAATTTTCAGCACTAAAAAAACGAAAATTCATTAACAGCTAAACCAAACGTTTCCAATGTAAATTTCCACATTTATAGAGTGTAAAAGGGCATCCTGAAGCCTGGGAAGTCATTAATTTGATTGTCCAGTATTTCCCTTATGAGATAATGCCTCACATAGCAAATGTGTACAGTGCGAGCTGAAAATGCATTTTCAGCACTAAAAAACCAAACTTTTATAACAGCTAAACCAAACGTTTCCAATGTAAATTTCCACCTTTATATAGTGTAAAAAGACATCCTGAAGCCTGGGCAGTCATTAATTTGATTGTCCAGTATTTCCCTTATTAGATAATGCCTCACATAGCAAATGTGTACAGCGCGAGCTGAAAATGCATTTACAGCACTAAAAAAACAAACTTTTATAACAGCTAAACTAAACGTTTCCAATGTAAATTTCCACCTTTATATAGTGTAAAAAGACATCCTGAAGCCTGGGCAGTCATTAATTTGATTGTCCAATATTTCCCTTATGAGATAATGCCTCTCATAGCAAATGTGTACAGCGCGAGCTGAAAATGCATTTACAGCACTAAAAAAACAAACTTTTATAACAGCTAAACCAAACGTTTCCAATGTAAATTTCCACCTTTATATAGTGTAGAAAGGCATCCTGAAGCCTGGAAAGTCATTAATTTGATTGTCCAGTATTTCCTTCATGAGATATTGCAACACTTAGAAAAAGTGTACAGCGCCAGCAGACAATGAATTTTCAGCACTAAAAAAACGAAACTTCATTAACAGCTAAACCAAACGTTTCCAATGTAAATTTCCACATTTATATAGTGTAAAAAGACATCCTGAAGCCTGGGCAGCCATTAATTTGATTGTCCAATATTTCCCTTATGAGATAATGCCTCTCATAGCAAATGTGTACAGCGCGAGCTGAAAATGCATTTACAGCACTAAAAAACGAAACTTTTATAACAGCTAAACCAAACGTTTCCAATGTAAATTTCCACCTTTATATAGTGTAAAAAGACATCCTGAAGCCTGGGCAGTCATTAATTTGATTGTCCAATATTTCCCTTTTGAGATAATGCCTCTCATAGCAAATGTGTACAGCGCGAGCTGAAAATGCATTTACAGCACTAAAAAACCAAACTTTTATAACAGCTAAACCAAACGTTTCCAATGTACATTTCCACCTTTATATAGTGTAGAAAGGCATCCTGAAGCCTGGAAACTCATTTATTTGATTGTCCAGTATTTCCTTCATGAGATATTGCAACACTTAGAAAAAGTGTACAGCGCCAGCAGACAATGAATTTTCAGCACTAAAAAAACGAAACTTCATTAACAGCTAAACTAAACGTTTCCAATGTAAATTTCCACCTTTATATAGTGTAAAAAGACATCCTGAAGCCTGGGCAGTCATTAATTTGATTGTCCAATATTTCCCTTATGATATAATGCCTCTCATAGCAAATGTGTACAGCGCGAGCTGAAAATGCATTTACAGCACTAAAAAACCAAACTTTTATAACAGCTAAACCAAACGTTTCCAATGTAAATTTCCACCTTTATATAGTGTAGAAAGGCATCCTGAAGTCTGGAAAGTCATTAATTTGATTGTCCAGTATTTCCTTCATGAGATATTGCAACACTTAGAAGTGTACAGCGCCAGCAGACAATGAATTTTCAGCACTAAAAAAACGAAACTTCATTAACAGCTAAACCAAACGTTTCCAATGTAAATTTCCACATTTATAGAGTGTAAAAAGGCATCCTGAAGCCTGGGAAGTCATTAATTTGATTGTCCAGTATTTCCCTTATGAGATAATGCCTCACATAGCAAATGTGTACAGTGCGAGCTGAAAATGCATTTTCAGCACTAAAAAACCAAACTTTTATAACAGCTAAACCAAACGTTTCCAATGTAAATTTCCACCTTTATATAGTGTAAAAAGACATCCTGAAGCCTGGGCAGTCATTAATTTGATTGTCCAGTATTTCCCTTATGAGATAATGCCTCACATAGCAAATGTGTACAGCGCGAGCTGAAAATGCATTTACAGCACTAAAAAAACAAACTTTTATAACAGCTAAACTAAACGTTTCCAATGTAAATTTCCACCTTTATATAGTGTAAAAAGACATCCTGAAGCCTGGGCAGTCATTAATTTGATTGTCCAATATTTCCCTTATGAGATAATGCCTCTCATAGCAAATGTGTACAGCGCGAGCTGAAAATGCATTTACAGGACTAAAAACCCAAACTTTTATAACAGCTAAACCAAACGTTTCCAATGTAAATTTCCACCTTTATATAGTGTAGAAAGGCATCTTGAAGCCTGGAAAGTCATTAATTTGATTGTCCAGTATTTCCTTCATGAGATATTGCAACACTTAGAAAAGGTGTACAGCGCCAGCAGACAATGAATTTTCAGCACTAAAAAAACGAAACTTCATTAACAGCTAAACCAAACGTTTCCAATGTAAATTTCCACATTTATAGAGTGTAAAAAGGCATCCTGAAGCCTGGGAAGTCATTAATTTGATTGTCCAGTATTTCCCTTATGAGATAATGCCTCACATAGCAAATGTGTACAGTGCGAGCTGAAAATGCATTTTCAGCACTAAAAAAACAAACTTTTATCACAGCTAAACCAAACGTTTCCAATGTAGATTTCCACCTTTATATAGTGTAAAAAGACATCCTGAAGCCTGGGCAGTCATTAATTCGATTGTCCAATATTTCCTTTATGAGATAATGCCTCTCATAGCAAATGTGTACAGCGCGAGCTGAAAATGCATTTACAGCACTAAAAAACCAAACTTTTATAACAGCTAAACCAAACGTTTCCAATGTAAATTTCCACCTTTATATAGTGTAAAAAGGCATCCTGAAGCCTGGAAAGTCATTAATTTGATTGTCCAGTATTTCCTTCATGAGATAATGCCTCACATAGCAAATGTGTACAGTGCGAGCTGAAAATGCATTTTCAGCACTAAAAAAACAAACTTTTATAACAGCTAAAGCAAACGTTTCCAATGTAAATTCCACCTTTATATAGTGTAAAAAGACATCCTGAAGCCTGGGCAGTCATTAATTTGATTGTCCAATATTTCCCTTATGAGATAATGCCTCTCATAGCAAATGTGTACAGCGCGAGCTGAAAATGCATTTACAGCACTAAAAAACCAAACTTTTATAACAGCTAAACCAAACGTTTCCAATGTAAATTTCCACCTTTATATAGTGTAGAAAGGCATCCTGAAGCCTGGAAAGTCATTAATTTGATTGTCCAGTATTTCCTTCATGAGATATTGCAACACTTAGAAAAAGTGTACAGCGCCAGGAGACAATGAATTTTCAGCACTAAAAAACCGAAACTTCATTAACAGCTAAACTAAACGTTTCCAATGTAAATTCCCACCTTTATATAGTGTAAAAAGACATCCTGAAGCCTGGGCAGCCATTAATTTGATTGTCCAATATTTCCCTTATGAGATAATGCCTCTCATAGCAAATGTGTACAGCGCGAGCTGAAAATGCATTTACAGCACTAAAAAACCAAACTTTTATAACAGCTAAAGCAAACGTTTCCAATGTAAATTTCCACCTTTATATAGTGTAAAAAGACATCCTGAAGCCTGGGCAGTCATTAATTTGATTGTCCAATATTTCCCTTATGAGATAATGCCTCTCATAGCAAATGTGTACAGCGCGAGCTGAAAATGCATTTACAGCACTAAAAAACCAAACTTTTATAACAGCTAAACCAAACGTTTCCAATGTAAATTTCCACATTTATATAGTGTAGAAAGGCATCCTGAAGCCTGGAAAGTCATTAATTTGATTGTCCAGTATTTCCTTCATGAGATATTGCAACACTTAGAAAAGTGTACAGCGCCAGCAGACAATGAACTTTCAGCACTAAAAAAACGAAACTTCATTAACAGCTAAACCAAACGTTTCCAATGTAAATTTCCACATTTATAGAGTGTAAAAGGGCATCCTGAAGCCTGGGAAGTCATTAATTTGATTGTCCAGTATTTCCCTTATGAGATAATGCCTCACATAGCAAATGTGTACAGTGCGAGCTGAAAATGCATTTTCAGCACTAAAAAACCAAACTTTTATAACAGCTAAACCAAACGTTTCCAATGTAAATTTCCACCTTTATATAGTGTAAAAAGACATCCTGAAGCCTGGGCAGTCATTAATTTGATTGTCCAGTATTTCCCTTATGAGATAATGCCTCACATAGCAAATGTGTACAGCGCGAGCTGAAAATGCATTTACAGCACTAAAAAAACAAACTTTTATACAGCTAAACTAAACGTTTCCAATGTAAATTTCCACCTTTATATAGTGTAAAAAGACATCCTGAAGCCTGGGCAGTCATTAATTTTATTGTCCAATATTTCCCTTATGAGATAATGCCTCTCATAGCAAATGTGTACAGCGCGAGCTGAAAATGCATTTACAGCACTAAAAAAACAAACTTTTATAACAGCTAAACCAAACGTTTCCAATGTAAATTTCCACCTTTATATAGTGTAGAAAGGCATCCTGAAGCCTGGAAAGTCATTAATTTGATTGTCCAGTATTTCCTTCATGAGATATTGCAACACTTAGAAAAAGTGTACAGCGCCAGCAGACAATGAATTTTCAGCACTAAAAAAACGAAACTTCATTAACAGCTAAACCAAACGTTTCCAATGTAAATTTCCACCTTTATATAGTGTAAAAAGACATCCTGAAGCCTGGGCAGTCATTAATTTGATTGTCCAGTATTTCCCTTATGAGATAATGCCTCACATAGCAAATGTGTACAGTGCGAGCTGAAAATGCATTTTCAGCACTAAAAAAACCAAACTTTTATAACAGCTAAACCAAACGTTTCCAATGTAAATTTCCACCTTTATATAGTGTAAAAAGACATCCTGAAGCCTGGGCAGTCATTAATTTGATTGTCCACTATTTCCCTTATGAGATAATGCCTCTCATAGCAAATGTGTACAGCGCGAGCTGAAAATGCATTTACAGCACTAAAAAAACAAACTTTTATAACAGCTAAACCAAACGTTTCCAATGTACATTTCCACCTTTATATAGTGTAGAAAGGCATCCTGAAGCCTGGAAAGTCATTAATTTGATTGTCCAGTATTTCCTTCATGAGATATTGCAACACTTAGAAAAAGTGTACAGCGCCAGCAGACAATGAATTTTCAGCACTAAAAAAACGAAACTTCATTAACAGCTAAACCAAACGTTTCCAATGTAAATTTCCACATTTATAGAGTGTAAAAAGGCATCCTGAAGCCTGGGAAGTCATTAATTTGATTGTCCAGTATTTCCCTTATGAGATAATGCCTCACATAGCAAATGTGTACAGTGCGAGCTGAAAATGCATTTACAGCACTAAAAAACCAAACTTATATAACAGCTAAACCAAACGTTTCCAATGTAAATTTCCACCTTTATCTAGTGTAGAAAGGCATCCTGAAGCCTGGAAAGTCATTGATTTGATTGTCCAGTATTTCCTTCATGAGATATTGCAACACTTAGAAAAAGTGTACAGCGCCAGCAGACAATGAATTTTCAGCACTAAAAAAAACGAAACTTCATTAACAGCTAAACTAAACGTTTCCAATGTAAATTTCCACCTTTATATAGAGTAAAAAGACATCCTGAAGCCTGGGCAGCCATTAATTTGATTGTCCAATATCTCCCTTATGAGATAATGCCTCTCATAGCAAATGTGTACAGCGCGAGCTGAAAATGCATTTACAGCACTAAAAAACCAAACTTTTATAACAGCTAAACCAAACGTTTCCAATGTAAATTTCCACCTTTATATAGTGTAAAAAGACATCCTGAAGCCTGGGCAGTCATTAATTTGATTGTCCAATATTTCCCTTATGAGATAATGCCTCTCATAGCAAATGTGTACAGCGCGAGCTGAAAATGCATTTACAGCACTAAAAAACCAAACTTTTATAACAGCTAAACCAAACGTTTCCAATGTAAATTTCCACATTTATATAGTGTAAAAAGACATCCTGAAGCCTGGGCAGTCATTAATTTGATTGTCCAATATTTCCCTTATTAGATAATGCCTCTCATAGCAAATGTGTACAGCGCGAGCTGAAAATGCATTTACAGCACTAAAAAAACAAACTTTTATAACAGCTAAACCAAACGTTTCCAATGTAAATTTCCACCTTTATATAGTGTAGAAAGGCATCCTGAAGCCTGGAAAGTCATTAATTTGATTGTCCAGTATTTCCTTCATGAGATATTGCAACACTTAGAAAAAGTGTACAGCGCCAGCAGACAATGAATTTTCAGCACTAAAAAAACGAAACTTCATTAACAGCTAAACCAAACGTTTCCAATGTAAATTTCCACATTTATAGAGTGTAAAAAGGCATCCTGAAGCCTGGGAAGTCATTAATTTGATTGTCCAGTATTTCCCTTATGAGATAATGCCTCACATAGCAAATGTGTACAGTGCGAGCTGAAAATGCATTTTCAGCACTAAAAAAACAAACTTTTATAACAGCTAAACCAAACGTTTCCAATGTAAATTTCCACCTTTATATAGTGTAAAAAGACATCCTGAAGCCTGGGCAGTCATTAATTTGATTGTCCAATAATTCCCTTATGAGATAATGCCTCTCATAGCAAATGTGTACAGCGCGAGCTGAAAATGCATTTACAGCACTAAAAAACCAAACTTTTATAACAGCTAAACCAAACGTTTCCAATGTAAATTTCCACCTTTATATAGTGTAGAAAGGCATCCTGAAGCCTGGAAAGTCATTAATTTGATTGTCCAGTATTTCCTTCATGAGATATTGCAACACTTAGAAAAAGTGTACAGCGCCAGGAGACAATGAATTTTCAGCACTAAAAAACCGAAACTTCATTAACAGCTAAACTAAACGTTTCCAATGTAAATTTCCACCTTTATATAGTGTAAAAAGACATCCTGAAGCCTGGGCAGCCATTAATTTGATTGTCCAATATTTCCCTTATGAGATAATGCCTCTCATAGCAAATGTGTACAGCGCGAGCTGAAAATGCATTTACAGCACTAAAAAAACAAACTTTTATAACAGCTAAACCAAACGTTTCCAATGTAAATTTCCACCTTTATATAGTGTAAAAAGACATCCTGAAGCCTGGGCAGTCATTAATTTGATTGTCCAATATTTCCCTTATGAGATAATGCCTCTCATAGCAAATGTGTACAGCGCGAGCTGAAAATGCAATTACAGCACTAAAAAACCAAACTTTTATAACAGCTAAACCAAACGTTTCCAATGTAAATTTCTACGTTTATATAGTGTAGAAAGGCATCCTGAAGCCTGGAAAGTCATTAATTTGATTGTCCAGTATTTCCTTCATGAGATATTGCAACACTTAGAAAAAGTGTACAGCGCCAGCAGACAATGACTTTTCAGCACTAAAAAAACGAAACTTCATTAACAGCTAAACTAAACGTTTCCAATGTAAATTTCCACCTTTATATAGTGTAAAAAGACATCCTGATGCCTGGGCAGTCATTAATTTGATTGTCCAATATTTCCCTTATGATATAATGCCTCTCATAGCAAATGTGTACAGCGCGAGCTGAAAATGCATTTACAGCACTAAAAAACCAAACTTTTATAACAGCTAAACCAAACGTTTCCAATGTAAATTTCTACCTTTATATAGTGTAGAAAGGCATCCTGAAGCCTGGAAAGTCATTAATTTGATTGTCCAGTATTTCCTTCATGAGATATTGCAACACTTAGAAAAAGTGTACAGCGCCAGCAGACAATGAATTTTCAGCACTAAAAAAACGAAACTTCATTAACAGCTAAACCAAACGTTTCCAATGTAAATTTCCACATTTATAGAGTGTAAAAAGGCATCCTGAAGCCTGGGAAGTCATTAATTTGATTGTCCAGTATTTCCCTTATGAGATAATGCCTCACATAGCAAATGTGTACAGTGCGAGCTGAAAATGCATTTTCAGCACTAAAAAACCAAACTTTTATAACAGCTAAACCAAACGTTTCCAATGTAAATTTCCACCTTTATATAGTGTAAAAAGACATCCTGAAGCCTGGGCAGTCATTAATTTGATTGTCCAGTATTTCCCTTATGAGATAATGCCTCACATAGCAAATGTGTACAGCGCGAGCTGAAAATGCATTTACAGCACTAAAAAAACAAACTTTTATAACAGCTAAACCAAACGTTTCCAATGTAAATTTCCACCTTTATATAGTGTAAAAAGACATCCTGAAGCCTGGGCAGTCATTAATTTGATTGTCCAATATTTCCCTTATGAGATAATGCCTCTCATAGCAAATGTGTACAGCGCGAGCTGAAAATGCATTTACAGGACTAAAAACCCAAACTTTTATAACAGCTAAACCAAACGTTTCCAATGTAAATTTCCACCTTTATATAGTGTAGAAAGGCATCTTGAAGCCTGGAAAGTCATTAATTTGATTGTCCAGTATTTCCTTCATGAGATATTGCAACACTTAGAAAAGGTGTACAGCGCCAGCAGACAATGAATTTTCAGCACTAAAAAACGAAACTTCATTAACAGCTAAACCAAACGTTTCCAATGTAAATTTCCACATTTATAGAGTGTAAAAAGGCATCCTGAAGCCTGGGAAGTCATTAATTTGATTGTCCAGAATTTCCCTTATGAGATAATGCCTCACATAGCAAATGTGTACAGCGCGAGCTGAAAATGCATTTACAGCACTAAAAAACCAAACTTTTATAACAGCTAAACCAAACGTTTCCAATGTAAATTTCCACCTTTATATAGTGTAAAAAGACATCCTGAAGCCTGGGCAGTCATTAATTCGATTGTCCAATATTTCCTTTATGAGATAATGCCTCTCATAGCAAATGTGTACAGCGCGAGCTGAAAATGCATTTACAGCACTAAAAAACCAAACTTTTATAACAGCTAAACCAAACGTTTCCAATGTAAATTTCCACCTTTATATAGTGTAAAAAGGCATCCTGAAGCCTGGAAAGTCATTAATTTGATTGTCCAGTATTTCCTTCATGAAATAATGCCTCACATAGCAAATGTGTACAGTGCGAGCTGAAAATGCATTTTCAGCACTAAAAAACCAAACTTTTATAACAGCTAAAGCAAACGTTTCCAATGTAAATTCCACCTTTATATAGTGTAAAAAGAAATCCTGAAGCCTGGGCAGTCATTAATTTGATTGTCCAATATTTCCCTTATGAGATAATGCCTCTCATAGAAAATGTGTACAGCGCGAGCTGAAAATGCATTTACAGCACTAAAAAACCAAACTTTTATAACAGCTAAACCAAACGTTTCCAATGTAAATTTCCACCTTTATATAGTGTAGAAAGGCATCCTGAAGCCTGGAAAGTCATTAATTTGATTGTCCAGTATTTCCTTCATGAGATATTGCAACACTTAGAAAAAGTGTACAGCGCCAGGAGACAATGAATTTTCAGCACTAAAAAACCGAAACTTCATTAACAGCTAAACTAAACGTTTCCAATGTAAATTTCCACCTTTATATAGTGTAAAAAGACATCCTGAAGCCTGGGCAGTCATTAATTTGATTGTCCAATATTTCCCTTATGAGATAATGCCTCTCATAGCAAATGTGTACAGCGCGAGCTGAAAATGCATTTACAGCACTAAAAAACCAAACTTTTATAACAGCTAAACCAAACGTTTCCAATGTAAATTTCCACCTTTATATAGTGTAGAAAGGCATCCTGAAGCCTGGAAAGTCATTAATTTGATTGTCCAGTATTTCCTTCATGAGATATTGCAACACTTAGAAAAAGTGTACAGCGCCAGCAGACAATGAATTTTCAGCACTAAAAAAACGAAACTTCATTAACAGCTAAACCAAACGTTTCCAATGTAAATTTCCACATTTATAGAGTGTAAAAGGGCATCCTGAAGCCTGGGAAGTCATTAATTTGATTGTCCAGTATTTCCCTTATGAGATAATGCCTCACATAGCAAATGTGTACAGTGCGAGCTGAAAATGCATTTTCAGCACTAAAAAACCAAACTTTTATAACAGCTAAACCAAACGTTTCCAATGTAAATTTCCACCTTTATATAGTGTAAAAAGACATCCTGAAGCCTGGGCAGTCATTAATTTGATTGTCCAGTATTTCCCTTATGAGATAATGCCTCACATAGCAAATGTGTACAGCGCGAGCTGAAAATGCATTTACAGCACTAAAAAAACAAACTTTTATAACAGCTAAACTAAAAGTTTCCAATGTAAATTTCCACCTTTATATAGTGTAAAAAGACATCCTGAAGCCTGGGCAGTCATTAATTTGATTGTCCAATATTTCCCTTATGAGATAATGCCTCTCATAGCAAATGTGTACAGCGCGAGCTGAAAATGCATTTACAGCACTAAAAAAACAAACTTTTATAACAGCTAAACCAAACGTTTCCAATGTAAATTTCCACCTTTATATAGTGTAGAAAGGCATCCTGAAGCCTGGAAAGTCATTAATTTGATTGTCCAGTATTTCCTTCATGAGATATTGCAACACTTAGAAAAAGTGTACAGCGCCAGCAGACAATGAATTTTCAGCACTAAAAAAACGAAACTTCATTAACAGCTAAACCAAACGTTTCCAATGTAAATTTCCACCTTTATATAGTGTAAAAAGACATCCTGAAGCCTGGGCAGTCATTAATTTGATTGTCCAGTATTTCCCTTATGAGATAATGCCTCACATAGCAAATGTGTACAGTGCGAGCTGAAAATGCATTTTCAGCACTAAAAAAACCAAACTTTTATAACAGCTAAACCAAACGTTTCCAATGTAAATTTCCACCTTTATATAGTGTAAAAAGACATCCTGGAGCCTGGGCAGTCATTAATTTGATTGTCCACTATTTCCCTTATGAGATAATGCCTCTCATAGCAAATGTGTACAGCGCGAGCTGAAAATGCATTTACAGCACTAAAAAAACAAACTTTTATAACAGCTAAACCAAACGTTTCCAATGTACATTTCCACCTTTATATAGTGTAGAAAGGCATCCTGAAGCCTGGAAAGTCATTAATTTGATTGTCCAGTATTTCCTTCATGAGATATTGCAACACTTAGAAAAAGTGTACAGCGCCAGCAGACAATGAATTTTCAGCACTAAAAAAACGAAACTTCATTAACAGCTAAACCAAACGTTTCCAATGTAAATTTCCACATTTATAGAGTGTAAAAAGGCATCCTGAAGCCTGGGAAGTCATTAATTTGATTGTCCAGTATTTCCCTTATGAGATAATGCCTCACATAGCAAATGTGTACAGTGCGAGCTGAAAATGCATTTTCAGCACTAAAAAAACAAACTTTTATAACAGCTAAACCAAACGTTTCCAATGTAAATTTCCACCTTTATATAGTGTAAAAAGACATCCTGAAGCCTGGGCAGTCATTAATTTGATTGTCCAGTATTTCCCTTATGAGATAATGCCTCACATAGCAAATGTGTACAGTGCGAGCTGAAAATGCATTTACAGCACTAAAAAACCAAACTTATATAACAGCTAAACCAAACGTTTCCAATGTAAATTTCCACCTTTATCTAGTGTAGAAAGGCATCCTGAAGCCTGGAAAGTCATTGATTTGATTGTCCAGTATTTCCTTCATGAGATATTGCAACACTTAGAAAAAGTGTACAGCGCCAGCAGACAATGAATTTTCAGCACTAAAAAAAACGAAACTTCATTAACAGCTAAACTAAACGTTTCCAATGTAAATTTCCACCTTTATATAGAGTAAAAAGACATCCTGAAGCCTGGGCAGCCATTAATTTGATTGTCCAATATTTCCCTTATGAGATAATGCCTCTCATAGCAAATGTGTACAGCGCGAGCTGAAAATGCATTTACAGCACTAAAAAACCAAACTTTTATAACAGCTAAACCAAACGTTTCCAATGTAAATTTCCACCTTTATATAGTGTAAAAAGACATCCTGAAGCCTGGGCAGTCATTAATTTGATTGTCCAATATTTCCCTTATGAGATAATGCCTCTCAATAGCAAATGTGTACAGCGCGAGCTGAAAATGCATTTACAGCACTAAAAAACCAAACTTTTATAACAGCTAAACCAAACGTTTCCAATGTAAATTTCCACCTTTATATAGTGTAAAAAGACATCCTGAAGCCTGGGCAGTCATTAATTTGATTGTCCAATATTTCCCTTATGAGATAATGCCTCTCATAGCAAATGTGTACAGCGCGAGCTGAAAATGCATTTACAGCACTAAAAAACCAAACTTTTATAACAGCTAAACCAAACGTTTCCAATGTAAATTTCCACCTTTATATAGTGTAGAAAGGCATCCTGAAGCCTGGAAAGTCATTAATTTGATTGTCCAGTATTTCCTTCATGAGATATTGCAACACTTAGAAAAAGTGTACAGCGCCAGCAGACAATGACTTTTCAGCACTAAAAAAACGAAACTTCATTAACAGCTAAACTAAACGTTTCCAATGTAAATTTCCACCTTTATATAGTGTAAAAAGACATCCTGAAGCCTGGGCAGTCATTAATTTGATTGTCCAATATTTCCCTTATGAGATAATGCCTCTCATAGCAAATGTGTACAGCGCGAGCTGAAAATGCATTTACAGCACTAAAAAACCAAACTTTTATAACAGCTAAACCAAACGTTTCCAATGTAAATTTCCACATTTATATAGTGTAGAAAGGCATCCTGAAGCCTGGAAAGTCATTAATTTGATTGTCCAGTATTTCCTTCATGAGATATTGCAACACTTAGAAAAAGTGTACAGCGCCAGCAGACAATGAATTTTCAGCACTAAAAAAACGAAACTTCATTAACAGCTAAACCAAACGTTTCCAATGTAAATTTCCACATTTATAGAGTGTAAAAGGGCATCCTGAAGCCTGGGAAGTCATTAATTTGATTGTCCAGTATTTCCCTTATGAGATAATGCCTCACATAGCAAATGTGTACAGTGCGAGCTGAAAATGCATTTTCAGCACTAAAAAACCAAACTTTTATAACAGCTAAACCAAACGTTTCCAATGTAAATTTCCACCTTTATATAGTGTAAAAAGACATCCTGAAGCCTGGGCAGTCATTAATTTGATTGTCCAGTATTTCCCTTATGAGATAATGCCTCACATAGCAAATGTGTACAGCGCGAGCTGAAAATGCATTTACAGCACTAAAAAAACAAACTTTTATAACAGCTAAACTAAAAGTTTCCAATGTAAATTTCCACCTTTATATAGTGTAAAAAGACATCCTGAAGCCTGGGCAGTCATTAATTTGATTGTCCAATATTTCCCTTATGAGATAATGCCTCTCATAGCAAATGTGTACAGCGCGAGCTGAAAATGCATTTACAGCACTAAAAAAACAAACTTTTATAACAGCTAAACCAAACGTTTCCAATGTAAATTTCCACCTTTATATAGTGTAGAAAGGCATCCTGAAGCCTGGAAAGTCATTAATTTGATTGTCCAGTATTTCCTTCATGAGATATTGCAACACTTAGAAAAAGTGTACAGCGCCAGCAGACAATGAATTTTCAGCACTAAAAAAACGAAACTTCATTAACAGCTAAACCAAACCTTTCCAATGTAAATTTCCACCTTTATATAGTGTAAAAAGACATCCTGAAGCCTGGGCAGTCATTAATTTGATTGTCCAGTATTTCCCTTATGAGATAATGCCTCACATAGCAAATGTGTACAGTGCGAGCTGAAAATGCATTTTCAGCACTAAAAAAACCAAACTTTTATAACAGCTAAACCAAACGTTTCCAATGTAAATTTCCACCTTTATATAGTGTAAAAAGACATCCTGGAGCCTGGGCAGTCATTAATTTGATTGTCCACTATTTCCCTTATGAGATAATGCCTCTCATAGCAAATGTGTACAGCGCGAGCTGAAAATGCATTTACAGCACTAAAAAAACAAACTTTTATAACAGCTAAACCAAACGTTTCCAATGTACATTTCCACCTTTATATAGTGTAGAAAGGCATCCTGAAGCCTGGAAAGTCATTAATTTGATTGTCCAGTATTTCCTTCATGAGATATTGCAACACTTAGAAAAAGTGTACAGCGCCAGCAGACAATGAATTTTCAGCACTAAAAAAACGAAACTTCATTAACAGCTAAACCAAACGTTTCCAATGTAAATTTCCACATTTATAGAGTGTAAAAAGGCATCCTGAAGCCTGGGAAGTCATTAATTTGATTGTCCAGTATTTCCCTTATGAGATAATGCCTCACATAGCAAATGTGTACAGTGCGAGCTGAAAATGCATTTTCAGCACTAAAAAAACAAACTTTTATAACAGCTAAACCAAACGTTTCCAATGTAAATTTCCACCTTTATATAGTGTAAAAAGACATCCTGAAGCCTGGGCAGTCATTAATTTGATTGTCCAGTATTTCCCTTATGAGATAATGCCTCACATAGCAAATGTGTACAGTGCGAGCTGAAAATGCATTTACAGCACTAAAAAACCAAACTTATATAACAGCTAAACCAAACGTTTCCAATGTAAATTTCCACCTTTATATAGTGTAGAAAGGCATCCTGAAGCCTGGGAAGTCATTAATTTGATTGTCCAGTATTTCCTTCATGAGATATTGCAACACTTAGAAAAAGTGTACAGCGCCAGCAGACAATGAATTTTCAGCACTAAAAAAACGAAACTTCATTAACAGCTAAACCAAACGTTTCCAATGTAAATTTCCACCTTTATATAGTGTAAAAAGACATCCTGAAGCCTGGGCAGTCATTAATTTGATTGTCCAATATTTCCCTTATGAGATAATGCCTCTCATAGCAAATGTGTACAGCGCGAGCTGAAAATGCATTTACAGCACTAAAAAACCAAACTTATATAACAGCTAAACCAAACGTTTCCAATGTAAATTTCCACCTTTATCTAGTGTAGAAAGGCATCCTGAAGCCTGGAAAGTCATTGATTTGATTGTCCAGTATTTCCTTCATGAGATATTGCAACACTTAGAAAAAGTGTACAGCGCCAGCAGACAATGAATTTTCAGCACTAAAAAAAACGAAACTTCATTAACAGCTAAACTAAACGTTTCCAATGTAAATTTCCACCTTTATATAGAGTAAAAAGACATCCTGAAGCCTGGGCAGCCATTAATTTGATTGTCCAATATTTCCCTTATGAGATAATGCCTCTCATAGCAAATGTGTACAGCGCGAGCTGAAAATGCATTTACAGCACTAAAAAACCAAACTTTTATAACAGCTAAACCAAACGTTTCCAATGTAAATTTCCACCTTTATATAGTGTAAAAAGACATCCTGAAGCCTGGGCAGTCATTAATTTGATTGTCCAATATTTCCCTTATGAGATAATGCCTCTCAATAGCAAATGTGTACAGCGCGAGCTGAAAATGCATTTACAGCACTAAAAAACCAAACTTTTATAACAGCTAAACCAAACGTTTCCAATGTAAATTTCCACCTTTATATAGTGTAAAAAGACATCCTGAAGCCTGGGCAGTCATTAATTTGATTGTCCAATATTTCCCTTATGAGATAATGCCTCTCATAGCAAATGTGTACAGCGCGAGCTGAAAATGCATTTACAGCACTAAAAAACCAAACTTTTATAACAGCTAAACCAAACGTTTCCAATGTAAATTTCCACCTTTATATAGTGTAGAAAGGCATCCTGAAGCCTGGAAAGTCATTAATTTGATTGTCCAGTATTTCCTTCATGAGATATTGCAACACTTAGAAAAAGTGTACAGCGCCAGCAGACAATGACTTTTCAGCACTAAAAAAACGAAACTTCATTAACAGCTAAACTAAACGTTTCCAATGTAAATTTCCACCTTTATATAGTGTAAAAAGACATCCTGAAGCCTGGGCAGTCATTAATTTGATTGTCCAATATTTCCCTTATGAGATAATGCCTCTCATAGCAAATGTGTACAGCGCGAGCTGAAAATGCATTTACAGCACTAAAAAACCAAACTTTTATAACAGCTAAACCAAACGTTTCCAATGTAAATTTCCACATTTATATAGTGTAGAAAGGCATCCTGAAGCCTGGAAAGTCATTAATTTGATTGTCCAGTATTTCCTTCATGAGATATTGCAACACTTAGAAAAAGTGTACAGCGCCAGCAGACAATGAATTTTCAGCACTAAAAAAACGAAACTTCATTAACAGCTAAACCAAACGTTTCCAATGTAAATTTCCACATTTATAGAGTGTAAAAGGGCATCCTGAAGCCTGGGAAGTCATTAATTTGATTGTCCAGTATTTCCCTTATGAGATAAGGCCTCACATAGCAAATGTGTACAGTGCGAGCTGAAAATGCATTTTCAGCACTAAAAAACCAAACTTTTATAACAGCTAAACCAAACGTTTCCAATGTAAATTTCCACCTTTATATAGTGTAAAAAGACATCCTGAAGCCTGGGCAGTCATTAATTTGATTGTCCAGTATTTCCCTTATGAGATAATGCCTCACATAGCAAATGTGTACAGCGCGAGCTGAAAATGCATTTACAGCACTAAAAAAACAAACTTTTATAACAGCTAAACTAAAAGTTTCCAATGTAAATTTCCACCTTTATATAGTGTAAAAAGACATCCTGAAGCCTGGGCAGTGATTAATTTGATTGTCCAATATTTCCCTTATGAGATAATGCCTCTCATAGCAAATGTGTACAGCGCGAGCTGAAAATGCATTTACAGCACTAAAAAAACTAACTTTTATAACAGCTAAACCAAACGTTTCCAATGTAAATTTCCACCTTTATATAGTGTAGAAAGGCATCCTGAAGCCTGGAAAGTCATTAATTTGATTGTCCAGTATTTCCTTCATGAGATATTGCAACACTTAGAAAAAGTGTACAGCGCCAGCAGACAATGAATTTTCAGCACTAAAAAAACGAAACTTCATTAACAGCTAAACCAAACCTTTCCAATGTAAATTTCCACCTTTATATAGTGTAAAAAGACATCCTGAAGCCTGGGCAGTCATTAATTTGATTGTCCAGTATTTCCCTTATGAGATAATGCCTCACATAGCAAATGTGTACAGTGCGAGCTGAAAATGCATTTTCAGCACTAAAAAAACCAAACTTTTATAACAGCTAAACCAAACGTTTCCAATGTAAATTTCCACCTTTATATAGTGTAAAAAGACATCCTGGAGCCTGGGCAGTCATTAATTTGATTGTCCACTATTTCCCTTATGAGATAATGCCTCTCATAGCAAATGTGTACAGCGCGAGCTGAAAATGCATTTACAGCACTAAAAAAACAAACTTTTATAACAGCTAAACCAAACGTTTCCAATGTACATTTCCACCTTTATATAGTGTAGAAAGGCATCCTGAAGCCTGGAAAGTCATTAATTTGATTGTCCAGTATTTCCTTCATGAGATATTGCAACACTTAGAAAAAGTGTACAGCGCCAGCAGACAATGAATTTTCAGCACTAAAAAAACGAAACTTCATTAACAGCTAAACCAAACGTTTCCAATGTAAATTTCCACATTTATAGAGTGTAAAAAGGCATCCTGAAGCCTGGGAAGTCATTAATTTGATTGTCCAGTATTTCCCTTATGAGATAATGCCTCACATAGCAAATGTGTACAGTGCGAGCTGAAAATGCATTTTCAGCACTAAAAAAACAAACTTTTATAACAGCTAAACCAAACGTTTCCAATGTAAATTTCCACCTTTATATAGTGTAAAAAGACATCCTGAAGCCTGGGCAGTCATTAATTTGATTGTCCAGTATTTCCCTTATGAGATAATGCCTCACATAGCAAATGTGTACAGTGCGAGCTGAAAATGCATTTTCAGCACTAAAAAAACAAACTTTTATAACAGCTAAACCAAACGTTTCCAATGTAAATTTCCACCTTTATCTAGTGTAGAAAGGCATCCTGAAGCCTGGAAAGTCATTGATTTGATTGTCCAGTATTTCCTTCATGAGATATTGCAACACTTAGAAAAAGTGTACAGCGCCAGCAGACAATGAATTTACAGCACTAAAAAACCAAACTTTTATAACAGCTAAACCAAACGTTTCCAATGTAAATTTCCACCTTTATATAGTGTAAAAAGACATCCTGAAGCCTGGGCAGTCATTAATTTGATTGTCCAATATTTCCCTTATGAGATAATGCCTCTCATAGCAAATGTGTACAGCGCGAGCTGAAAATGCATTTACAGCACTAAAAAACCAAACTTTTATAACAGCTAAACCAAACGTTTCCAATGTAAATTTCCACCTTTATATAGTGTAGAAAGGCATCCTGAAGCCTGGGAAGTCATTAATTTGATTGTCCAGTATTTCCTTCATGAGATATTGCAACACTTAGAAAAAGTGTACAGTGCGAGCTGAAAATGCATTTTCAGCACTAAAAAAACCAAACTTTTATAACAGCTAAACCAAACGTTTCCAATGTAAATTTCCACCTTTATATAGTGTAGAAAGGCATCCTGAAGCCTGGAAAGTCATTAATTTGATTGTCCAGTATTTCCTTCATGAGATATTGCAACACTTAGAAAAAGTGTACAGCGCCAGCAGACAATGAATTTTCAGCACTAAAAAAACGAAACTTCATTAACAGCTAAACCAAACGTTTCCAATGTAAATTTCCACCTTTATATAGTGTAAAAAGACATCCTGAAGCCTGGGCAGTCATTAATTTGATTGTCCAGTATTTCCCTTATGAGATAATGCCTCACATAGCAAATGTGTACAGTGCGAGCTGAAAATGCATTTTCAGCACTAAAAAAACCAAACTTTTATAACAGCTAAACCAAACGTTTCCAATGTAAATTTCCACCTTTATATAGTGTAGAAAGGCATCCTGAAGCCTGGAAAGTCATTAATTTGATTGTCCAGTATTTCCTTCATGAGATATTGCAACACTTAGAAAAAGTGTACAGCGCCAGCAGACAATGACTTTTCAGCACTAAAAAAACGAAACTTCATTAACAGCTAAACTAAACGTTTCCAATGTAAATTTCCACCTTTATATAGTGTAAAAAGACATCCTGAAGCCTGGGCAGTCATTAATTTGATTGTCCAATATTTCCCTTATGAGATAATGCCTCTCATAGCAAATGTGTACAGCGCGAGCTGAAAATGCATTTACAGCACTAAAAAACCAAACTTTTATAACAGCTAAACCAAACGTTTCCAATGTAAATTTCCACATTTATATAGTGTAGAAAGGCATCCTGAAGCCTGGAAAGTCATTAATTTGATTGTCCAGTATTTCCTTCATGAGATATTGCAACACTTAGAAAAAGTGTACAGCGCCAGCAGACAATGAATTTTCAGCACTAAAAAAACGAAACTTCATTAACAGCTAAACCAAACGTTTCCAATGTAAATTTCCACATTTATAGAGTGTAAAAGGGCATCCTGAAGCCTGGGAAGTCATTAATTTGATTGTCCAGTATTTCCCTTATGAGATAATGCCTCACATAGCAAATGTGTACAGTGCGAGCTGAAAATGCATTTTCAGCACTAAAAAACCAAACTTTTATAACAGCTAAACCAAACGTTTCCAATGTAAATTTCCACCTTTATATAGTGTAAAAAGACATCCTGAAGCCTGGGCAGTCATTAATTTGATTGTCCAGTATTTCCCTTATGAGATAATGCCTCTCATAGCAAATGTGTACAGCGCGAGCTGAAAATGCATTTACAGCACTAAAAAAACAAACTTTTATAACAGCTAAACTAAAAGTTTCCAATGTAAATTTCCACCTTTATATAGTGTAAAAAGACATCCTGAAGCCTGGGCAGTCATTAATTTGATTGTCCAATATTTCCCTTATGAGATAATGCCTCTCATAGCAAATGTGTACAGCGCGAGCTGAAAATGCATTTACAGCACTAAAAAAACAAACTTTTATAACAGCTAAACCAAACGTTTCCAATGTAAATTTCCACCTTTATATAGTGTAGAAAGGCATCCTGAAGCCTGGGAAGTCATTAATTTGATTGTCCAGTATTTCCTTCATGAGATATTGCAACACTTAGAAAAAGTGTACAGCGCCAGCAGACAATGAATTTTCAGCACTAAAAAAACGAAACTTCATTAACAGCTAAACCAAACGTTTCCAATGTAAATTTCCACCTTTATATAGTGTAAAAAGACATCCTGAAGCCTGGGCAGTCATTAATTTGATTGTCCAGTATTTCCCTTATGAGATAATGCCTCACATAGCAAATGTGTACAGTGCGAGCTGAAAATGCATTTTCAGCACTAAAAAAACCAAACTTTTATAACAGCTAAACCAAACGTTTCCAATGTAAATTTCCACCTTTATATAGTGTAGAAAGGCATCCTGAAGCCTGGAAAGTCATTAATTTGATTGTCCAGTATTTCCTTCATGAGATATTGCAACACTTAGAAAAAGTGTACAGCGCCAGCAGACAATGACTTTTCAGCACTAAAAAAACGAAACTTCATTAACAGCTAAACTAAACGTTTCCAATGTAAATTTCCACCTTTATATAGTGTAAAAAGACATCCTGAAGCCTGGGCAGTCATTAATTTGATTGTCCAATATTTCCCTTATGAGATAATGCCTCTCATAGCAAATGTGTACAGCGCGAGCTGAAAATGCATTTACAGCACTAAAAAACCAAACTTTTATAACAGCTAAACCAAACGTTTCCAATGTAAATTTCCACCTTTATATAGTGTAGAAAGGCATCCTGAAGCCTGGAAAGTCATTAATTTGATTGTCCAGTATTTCCTTCATGAGATATTGCAACACTTAGAAAAAGTGTACAGCGCCAGCAGACAATGAATTTTCAGCACTAAAAAAACGAAACTTCATTAACAGCTAAACCAAACGTTTCCAATGTAAATTTCCACATTTATAGAGTGTAAAAGGGCATCCTGAAGCCTGGGAAGTCATTAATTTGATTGTCCAGTATTTCCCTTATGAGATAATGCCTCACATAGCAAATGTGTACAGTGCGAGCTGAAAATGCATTTTCAGCACTAAAAAACCAAACTTTTATAACAGCTAAACCAAACGTTTCCAATGTAAATTTCCACCTTTATATAGTGTAAAAAGACATCCTGAAGCCTGGGCAGTCATTAATTTGATTGTCCAGTATTTCCCTTATGAGATAATGCCTCACATAGCAAATGTGTACAGCGCGAGCTGAAAATGCATTTACAGCACTAAAAAAACAAACTTTTATAACAGCTAAACTAAAAGTTTCCAATGTAAATTTCCACCTTTATATAGTGTAAAAAGACATCCTGAAGCCTGGGCAGTCATTAATTTGATTGTCCAATATTTCCCTTATGAGATAATGCCTCTCATAGCAAATGTGTACAGCGCGAGCTGAAAATGCATTTACAGCACTAAAAAAACAAACTTTTATAACAGCTAAACCAAACGTTTCCAATGTAAATTTCCACCTTTATATAGTGTAGAAAGGCATCCTGAAGCCTGGGAAGTCATTAATTTGATTGTCCAGTATTTCCTTCATGAGATATTGCAACACTTAGAAAAAGTGTACAGCGCCAGCAGACAATGAATTTTCAGCACTAAAAAAACGAAACTTCATTAACAGCTAAACCAAACGTTTCCAATGTAAATTTCCACCTTTATATAGTGTAAAAAGACATCCTGAAGCCTGGGCAGTCATTAATTTGATTGTCCAGTATTTCCCTTATGAGATAATGCCTCACATAGCAAATGTGTACAGTGCGAGCTGAAAATGCATTTTCAGCACTAAAAAAACCAAACTTTTATAACAGCTAAACCAAACGTTTCCAATGTAAATTTCCACCTTTATATAGTGTAGAAAGGCATCCTGAAGCCTGGAAAGTCATTAATTTGATTGTCCAGTATTTCCTTCATGAGATATTGCAACACTTAGAAAAAGTGTACAGCGCCAGCAGACAATGAATTTTCAGCACTAAAAAAACGAAACTTCATTAACAGCTAAACCAAACGTTTCCAATGTAAATTACCACATTTATAAAGTGTAAAAAGGCATCCTGAAGCCTGGGAAGTCATTAATTTGATTGTCCAGTATTTCCCTTATGAGATAATGCCTCACATAGCAAATGTGTACAGTGCGAGCTGAAAATGCATTTACAGCACTAAAAAACCAAACTTATATAACAGCTAAACCAAACGTTTCCAATGTAAATTTCCACCTTTATCTAGTGTAGAAAGGCATCCTGAAGCCTGGAAAGTCATTGATTTGATTGTCCAGTATTTCCTTCATGAGATATTGCAACACTTAGAAAAAGTGTACAGCGCCAGCAGACAATGAATTTTCAGCACTAAAAAAACGAAACTTCATTAACAGCTAAACTAAACGTTTCCAATGTAAATTTCCACCTTTATATAGAGTAAAAAGACATCCTGAAGCCTGGGCAGCCATTAATTTGATTGTCCAATATTTCCCTTATGAGATAATGCCTCTCATAGCAAATGTGTACAGCGCGAGCTGAAAATGCATTTACAGCACTAAAAAACCAAACTTTTATAACAGCTAAACCAAACGTTTCCAATGTAAATTTCCACCTTTATATAGTGTAAAAAGACATCCTGAAGCCTGGGCAGTCATTAATTTGATTGTCCAATATTTCCCTTATGAGATAATGCCTCTCATAGCAAATGTGTACAGCGCGAGCTGAAAATGCATTTACAGCACTAAAAAACCAAACTTTTATAACAGCTAAACCAAACGTTTCCAATGTAAATTTCCACCTTTATATAGTGTAAAAAGACATCCTGAAGCCTGGGCAGTCATTAATTTGATTGTCCAATATTTCCCTTATGAGATAATGCCTCTCATAGCAAATGTGTACAGCGCGAGCTGAAAATGCATTTACAGCACTAAAAAACCAAACTTTTATAACAGCTAAACCAAACGTTTCCAATGTAAATTTCCACCTTTATATAGTGTAGAAAGGCATCCTGAAGCCTGGAAAGTCATTAATTTGATTGTCCAGTATTTCCTTCATGAGATATTGCAACACTTAGAAAAAGTGTACAGCGCCAGCAGACAATGAATTTTCAGCACTAAAAAAACGAAACTTCATTAACAGCTAAACTAAACGTTTCCAATGTAAATTTCCACCTTTATATAGTGTAAAAAGACATCCTGAAGCCTGGGCAGTCATTAATTTGATTGTCCAATATTTCCCTTATGAGATAATGCCTCTCATAGCAAATGTGTACAGCGCGAGCTGAAAATGCATTTACAGCACTAAAAAACCAAACTTTTATAACAGCTAAACCAAACGTTTCCAATGTAAATTTCCACCTTTATATAGTGTAAAAAGACATCCTGAAGCCTGGGCAGTCATTAATTTGATTGTCCAATATTTCCCTTATGAGATAATGCCTCTCATAGCAAATGTGTACAGCGCGAGCTGAAAATGTATTTACAGCACTAAAAAAACAAACTTTTATAACAGCTAAACCAAACGTTTCCAATGTAAATTTCCACCTTTATATAGTGTAGAAAGGCATCCTGAAGCCTGGAAAGTCATTAATTTGATTGTCCAGTATTTCCTTCATGAGATATTGCAACACTTAGAAAAAGTGTACAGCGCCAGCAGACAATGAATTTTCAGCACTAAAAAAACGAAACTTCATTAACAGCTAAACTAAACGTTTCCAATGTAAATTTCCACCTTTATATAGTGTAAAAAGACATCCTGAAGCCTGGGCAGTCATTAATTTGATTGTCCAATATTTCCCTTATGAGATAATGCCTCTCATAGCAAATGTGTACAGCGCGAGCTGAAAATGCATTTACAGCACTAAAAAACCAAACTTTTATAACAGCTAAACCAAACGTTTCCAATGTAAATTTCCACATTTATATAGTGTAGAAAGGCATCCTGAAGCCTGGAAAGTCATTAATTTGATTGTCCAGTATTTCCTTCATGAGATATTGCAACACTTAGAAAAAGTGTACAGCGCCAGCAGACAATGAATTTTCAGCACTAAAAAAACGAAACTTCATTAACAGCTAAACCAAACGTTTCCAATGTAAATTTCCACATTTATAGAGTGTAAAAGGGCATCCTGAAGCCTGGGAAGTCATTAATTTGATTGTCCAGTATTTCCCTTATGAGATAATGCCTCACATAGCAAATGTGTACAGTGCGAGCTGAAAATGCATTTTCAGCACTAAAAAACCAAACTTTTATAACAGCTAAACCAAACGTTTCCAATGTAAATTTCCACCTTTATATAGTGTAAAAAGACATCCTGAAGCCTGGGCAGTCATTAATTTGATTGTCCAGTATTTCCCTTATGAGATAATGCCTCACATAGCAAATGTGTACAGCGCGAGCTGAAAATGCATTTACAGCACTAAAAAAACAAACTTTTATAACAGCTAAACTAAACGTTTCCAATGTAAATTTCCACCTTTATATAGTGTAAAAAGACATCCTGAAGCCTGGGCAGTCATTAATTTGATTGTCCAATATTTCCCTTATGAGATAATGCCTCTCATAGCAAATGTGTACAGCGCGAGCTGAAAATGCATTTACAGCACTAAAAAAACAAACTTTTATAACAGCTAAACCAAACGTTTCCAATGTAAATTTCCACCTTTATATAGTGTAGAAAGGCATCCTGAAGCCTGGAAAGTCATTAATTTGATTGTCCAGTATTTCCTTCATGAGATATTGCAACACTTAGAAAAAGTGTACAGCGCCAGCAGACAATGAATTTTCAGCACTAAAAAACGAAACTTCATTAACAGCTAAACCAAACGTTTCCAATGTCAATTTCCACATTTATATAGTGTAAAAAGACATCCTGAAGCCTGGGCAGCCATTAATTTGATTGTCCAATATTTCCCTTATGAGATAATGCCTCTCATAGCAAATGTGTACAGCGCGAGCTGAAAATGCATTTACAGCACTAAAAAACGAAACTTTTATAACAGCTAAACCAAACGTTTCCAATGTAAATTTCCACCTTTATATAGTGTAAAAAGACATCCTGAAGCCTGGGCAGTCATTAATTTGATTGTCCAATATTTCCCTTATGAGATAATGCCTCTCATAGCAAATGTGTACAGCGCGAGCTGAAAATGCATTTACAGCACTAAAAAACCAAACTTTTATAACAGCTAAACCAAACGTTTCCAATGTAAATTTCCACCTTTATATAGTGTAAAAAGACATCCTGAAGCCTGGGCAGTCATTAATTTGATTGTCCAATATTTCCCTTATGAGATAATGCCTCTCATAGCAAATGTGTACAGCGCGAGCTGAAAATGCATTTACAGCACTAAAAAACCAAACTTTTATAACAGCTAAACCAAACGTTTCCAATGTAAATTTCCACCCTTATATAGTGTAGAAAGGCATCCTGAAGCCTGGAAAGTCATTAATTTGATTGTCCAGTATTTCCTTCATGAGATATTGCAACACTTAGAAAAAGTGTACAGCGCCAGCAGACAATGACTTTTCAGCACTAAAAAAACGAAACTTCATTAACAGCTAAACTAAACGTTTCCAATGTAAATTTCCACCTTTATATAGTGTAAAAAGACATCCTGAAGCCTGGGCAGTCATTAATTTGATTGTCCAATATTTCCCTTATGAGATAATGCCTCTCATAGCAAATGTGTACAGCGCGAGCTGAAAATGCATTTACAGCACTAAAAAACCAAACTTTTATAACAGCTAAACCAAACGTTTCCAATGTAAATTTCCACCTTTATATAGTGTAGAAAGGCATCCTGAAGCCTGGAAAGTCATTAATTTGATTGTCCAGTATTTCCCTTATGAGATAATGCCTCACATAGCAAATGTGTACAGTGCGAGCTGAAAATGCATTTTCAGCACTAAAAAACCAAAATTTTATAACAGCTAAACCAAACGTTTCCAATGTAAATTTCCACATTTATAGAGTGTAAAAGGGCATCCTGAAGCCTGGGAAGTCATTAATTTGATTGTCCAGTATTTCCCTTATGAGATAATGCCTCACATAGCAAATGTGTACAGTGCGAGCTGAAAATGCATTTTCAGCACTAAAAAACCAAACTTTTATAACAGCTAAACCAAACGTTTCCAATGTAAATTTCCACCTTTATATAGTGTAAAAAGACATCCTGAAGCCTGGGCAGTCATTAATTTGATTGTCCAGTATTTCCCTTATGAGATAATGCCTCACATAGCAAATGTGTACAGCGCGAGCTGAAAATGCATTTACAGCACTAAAAAAACAAACTTTTATAACAGCTAAACTAAAAGTTTCCAATGTAAATTTCCACCTTTATATAGTGTAAAATGACATCCTGAAGCCTGGGCAGTCATTAATTTGATTGTCCAATATTTCCCTTATGAGATAATGCCTCTCATAGCAAATGTGTACAGCGCGAGCTGAAAATGCATTTACAGCACTAAAAAAACAAACTTTTATAATAGCTAAACCAAACGTTTCCAATGTAAATTTCCACCTTTATATAGTGTAGAAAGGCATCCTGAAGCCTGGGAAGTCATTAATTTGATTGTCCAGTATTTCCTTCATGAGATATTGCAACACTTAGAAAAAGTGTACAGCGCCAGCAGACAATGAATTTTCAGCACTAAAAAAACGAAACTTCATTAACAGCTAAACCAAACGTTTCCAATGTAAATTTCCACCTTTATATAGTGTAAAAAGACATCCTGAAGCCTGGGCAGTCATTAATTTGATTGTCCAGTATTTCCCTTATGAGATAATGCCTCACATAGCAAATGTGTACAGTGCGAGCTGAAAATGCATTTTCAGCACTAAAAAAACCAAACTTTTATAACAGCTAAACCAAACGTTTCCAATGTAAATTTCAACCTTTATATAGTGTAAAAAGACATCCTGGAGCCTGGGCAGTCATTAATTTGATTGTCCACTATTTCCCTGATGAGATAATGCCTCTCATAGCAAATGTGTACAGCGCGAGCTGAAAATGCATTTACAGCACTAAAAAAACAAACTTTTATAACAGCTAAACCAAACGTTTCCAATGTACATTTCCACCTTTATATAGTGTAGAAAGGCATCCTGAAGCCTGGAAAGTCATTAATTTGATTGTCCAGTATTTCCTTCATGAGATATTGCAACACTTAGAAAAAGTGTACAGCGCCAGCAGACAATGAATTTTCAGCACTAAAAAAACGAAACTTCATTAACAGCTAAACCAAACGTTTCCAATGTAAATTTCCACATTTATAAAGTGTAAAAAGGCATCCTGAAGCCTGGGAAGTCATTAATTTGATTGTCCAGTATTTCCCTTATGAGATAATGCCTCACATAGCAAATGTGTACAGTGCGAGCTGAAAATGCATTTACAGCACTAAAAAACCAAACTTATATAACAGCTAAACCAAACGTTTCCAATGTAAATTTCCACCTTTATCTAGTGTAGAAAGGCATCCTGAAGCCTGGAAAGTCATTGATTTGATTGTCCAGTATTTCCTTCATGAGATATTGCAACACTTAGAAAAAGTGTACAGCGCCAGCAGACAATGAATTTTCAGCACTAAAAAAACGAAACTTCATTAACAGCTAAACTAAACGTTTCCAATGTAAATTTCCACCTTTATATAGAGTAAAAAGACATCCTGAAGCCTGGGCAGCCATTAATTTGATTGTCCAATATTTCCCTTATGAGATAATGCCTCTCATAGCAAATGTGTACAGCGCGAGCTGAAAATGCATTTACAGCACTAAAAAACCAAACTTTTATAACAGCTAAACCAAACGTTTCCAATGTAAATTTCCACCTTTATATAGTGTAAAAAGACATCCTGAAGCCTGGGCAGTCATTAATTTGATTGTCCAATATTTCCCTTATGAGATAATGCCTCTCATAGCAAATGTGTACAGCGCGAGCTGAAAATGCATTTACAGCACTAAAAAACCAAACTTTTATAACAGCTAAACCAAACGTTTCCAATGTAAATTTCCACCTTTATATAGTGTAGAAAGGCATCCTGAAGCCTGGAAAGTCATTAATTTGATTGTCCAGTATTTCCTTCATGAGATATTGCAACACTTAGAAAAAGTGTACAGCGCCAGCAGACAATGACTTTTCAGCACTAAAAAAACGAAACTTCATTAACAGCTAAACTAAACGTTTCCAATGTAAATTTCCACCTTTATATAGTGTAAAAAGACATACTGAAGCCTGGGCAGTCATTAATTTGATTGTCCAATATTTCCCTTATGAGATAATGCCTCTCATAGCAAATGTGTACAGCGCGAGCTGAAAATGCATTTACAGCACTAAAAAACCAAACTTTTATAACAGCTAAACCAAACGTTTCCAATGTAAATTTCCACATTTATATAGTGTAGAAAGGCATCCTGAAGCCTGGAAAGTCATTAATTTGATTGTCCAGTATTTCCTTCATGAGATATTGCAACACTTAGAAAAAGTGTACAGCGCCAGCAGACAATGAATTTTCAGCACTAAAAAAACGAAACTTCATTAACAGCTAAACCAAACGTTTCCAATGTAAATTTCCACATTTATAGAGTGTAAAAGGGCATCCTGAAGCCTGGGAAGTCATTAATTTGATTGTCCAGTATTTCCCTTATGAGATAATGCCTCACATAGCAAATGTGTACAGTGCGAGCTGAAAATGCATTTTCAGCACTAAAAAACCAAACTTTTATAACAGCTAAACCAAACGTTTCCAATGTAAATTTCCACCTTTATATAGTGTAAAAAGACATCCTGAAGCCTGGGCAGTCATTAATTTGATTGTCCAGTATTTCCCTTATGAGATAATGCCTCACATAGCAAATGTGTACAGCGCGAGCTGAAAATGCATTTACAGCACTAAAAAAACAAACTTTTATAACAGCTAAACTAAACGTTTCCAATGTAAATTTCCACCTTTATATAGTGTAAAAAGACATCCTGAAGCCTGGGCAGTCATTAATTTGATTGTCCAATATTTCCCTTATGAGATAATGCCTCTCATAGCAAATGTGTACAGCGCGAGCTGAAAATGCATTTACAGCACTAAAAAAACAAACTTTTATAACAGCTAAACCAAACGTTTCCAATGTAAATTTCCACCTTTATATAGTGTAGAAAGGCATCCTGAAGCCTGGAAAGTCATTAATTTGATTGTCCAGTATTTCCTTCATGAGATATTGCAACACTTAGAAAAAGTGTACAGCGCCAGCAGACAATGAATTTTCAGCACTAAAAAAACGAAACTTCATTAACAGCTAAACCAAACGTTTCCAATGTAAATTTCCACATTTATATAGTGTAAAAAGACATCCTGAAGCCTGGGCAGCCATTAATTTGATTGTCCAATATTTCCCTTATGAGATAATGCCTCTCATAGCAAATGTGTACAGCGCGAGCTGAAAATGCATTTACAGCACTAAAAAACGAAACTTTTATAACAGCTAAACCAAACGTTTCCAATGTAAATTTCCACCTTTATATAGTGTAAAAAGACATCCTGAAGCCTGGGCAGTCATTAATTTGATTGTCCAATATTTCCCTTATGAGATAATGCCTCTCATAGCAAATGTGTACAGCGCGAGCTGAAAATGCATTTACAGCACTAAAAAACCAAACTTTTATAACAGCTAAACCAAACGTTTCCAATGTAAATTTCCACCTTTATATAGTGTAAAAAGACATCCTGAAGCCTGGGCAGTCATTAATTTGATTGTCCAATATTTCCCTTATGAGATAATGCCTCTCATAGCAAATGTGTACAGCGCGAGCTGAAAATGCATTTACAGCACTAAAAAACCAAACTTTTATAACAGCTAAACCAAACGTTTCCAATGTAAATTTCCACCTTTATATAGTGTAGAAAGGCATCCTGAAGCCTGGAAAGTCATTAATTTGATTGTCCAGTATTTCCTTCATGAGATATTGCAACACTTAGAAAAAGTGTACAGCGCCAACAGACAATGACTTTTCAGCACTAAAAAAACGAAACTTCATTAACAGCTAAACTAAACGTTTCCAATGTAAATTTCCACCTTTATATAGTGTAAAAAGACATCCTGAAGCCTGGGCAGTCATTAATTTGATTGTCCAATATTTCCCTTATGAGATAATGCCTCTCATAGCAAATGTGTACAGCGCGAGCTGAAAATGCATTTACAGCACTAAAAAACCAAACTTTTATAACAGCTAAACCAAACGTTTCCAATGTAAATTTCCACATTTATATAGTGTAGAAAGGCATCCTGAAGCCTGGAAAGTCATTAATTTGATTGTCCAGTATTTCCTTCATGAGATATTGCAACACTTAGAAAAAGTGTACAGCGCCAGCAGACAATGAATTTTAAGCACTAAAAAAACGAAACTTCATTAACAGCTAAACCAAACGTTTCCAATGTAAATTTCCACATTTATAGAGTGTAAAAGGGCATCCTGAAGCCTGGGAAGTCATTAATTTGATTGTCCAGTATTTCCCTTATGAGATAATGCCTCACATAGCAAATGTGTACAGTGCGAGCTGAAAATGCATTTTCAGCACTAAAAAACCAAACTTTTATAACAGCTAAACCAAACATTTCCAATGTAAATTTCCACCTTTATATAGTGTAAAAAGACATCCTGAAGCCTGGGCAGTCATTAATTTGATTGTCCAGTATTTCCCTTATGAGATAATGCCTCACATAGCAAATGTGTACAGCGCGAGCTGAAAATGCATTTACAGCACTAAAAAAACAAACTTTTATAACAGCTAAACTAAAAGTTTCCAATGTAAATTTCCACCTTTATATAGTGTAAAAAGACATCCTGAAGCCTGGGCAGTCTTTAATTTGATTGTCCAATATTTCCCTTATGAGATAATGCCTCTCATAGCAAATGTGTACAGCGCGAGCTGAAAATGCATTTACAGCACTAAAAAAACAAACTTTTATAACAGCTAAACCAAACGTTTCCAATGTAAATTTCCACCTTTATATAGTGTAGAAAGGCATCCTGAAGCCTGGAAAGTCATTAATTTGATTGTCCAGTATTTCCTTCATGAGATATTGCAACACTTAGAAAAAGTGTACAGCGCCAGCAGACAATGAATTTTCAGCACTAAAAAAACGAAACTTCATTAACAGCTAAACCAAACGTTTCCAATGTAAATTTCCACCTTTATATAGTGTAAAAAGACATCCTGGAGCCTGGGCAGTCATTAATTTGATTGTCCACTATTTCCCTGATGAGATAATGCCTCTCATAGCAAATGTGTACAGCGCGAGCTGAAAATGCATTTACAGCACTAAAAAAACAAACTTTTATAACAGCTAAACCAAACGTTTCCAATGTACATTTCCACCTTTATATAGTGTAGAAAGGCATCCTGAAGCCTGGAAAGTCATTAATTTGATTGTCCAGTATTTCCTTCATGAGATATTGCAACACTTAGAAAAAGTGTACAGCGCCAGCAGACAATGAATTTTCAGCACTAAAAAAACGAAACTTCATTAACAGCTAAACCAAACGTTTCCAATGTAAATTTCCACATTTATAGAGTGTAAAAGGGCATCCTGAAGCCTGGGAAGTCATTAATTTGATTGTCCAGTATTTCCCTTATGAGATAATGCCTCACATAGCAAATGTGTACAGTGCGAGCTGAAAATGCATTTTCAGCACTAAAAAACCAAACTTTTATAACAGCTAAACCAAACGTTTCCAATGTAAATTTCCACCTTTATATAGTGTAAAAAGACATCCTGAAGCCTGGGCAGTCATTAATTTGATTGTCCAGTATTTCCCTTATGAGATAATGCCTCACATAGCAAATGTGTACAGCGCGAGCTGAAAATGCATTTACAGCACTAAAAAAACAAACTTTTATAACAGCTAAACTAAAAGTTTCCAATGTAAATTTCCACCTTTATATAGTGTAAAAAGACATCCTGAAGCCTGGGCAGTCTTTAATTTGATTGTCCAATATTTCCCTTATGAGATAATGCCTCTCATAGCAAATGTGTACAGCGCGAGCTGAAAATGCATTTACAGCACTAAAAAAACAAACTTTTATAACAGCTAAACCAAACGTTTCCAATGTAAATTTCCACCTTTATATAGTGTAGAAAGGCATCCTGAAGCCTGGAAAGTCATTAATTTGATTGTCCAGTATTTCCTTCATGAGATATTGCAACACTTAGAAAAAGTGTACAGCGCCAGCAGACAATGAATTTTCAGCACTAAAAAAACGAAACTTCATTAACAGCTAAACCAAACGTTTCCAATGTAAATTTCCACCTTTATATAGTGTAAAAAGACATCCTGAAGCCTGGGCAGTCATTAATTTGATTGTCCAGTATTTCCCTTATGAGATAATGCCTCACATAGCAAATGTGTACAGTGCGAGCTGAAAATGCATTTTCAGCACTAAAAAAACCAAACTTTTATAACAGCTAAACCAAACGTTTCCAATGTAAATTTCCACCTTTATATAGTGTAAAAAGACATCCTGGAGCCTGGGCAGTCATTAATTTGATTGTCCACTATTTCCCTGATGAGATAATGCCTCTCATAGCAAATGTGTACAGCGCGAGCTGAAAATGCATTTACAGCACTAAAAAAACAAACTTTTATAACAGCTAAACCAAACGTTTCCAATGTACATTTCCACCTTTATATAGTGTAGAAAGGCATCCTGAAGCCTGGAAAGTCATTAATTTGATTGTTTAGTATTTCCTTCATGAGATATTGCAACACTTAGAAAAAGTGTACAGCACCAGCAGACAATGAATTTTCAGCACTAAAAAAACGAAACTTCATTAACAGCTAAACCAAACGTTTCCAATGTAAATTTCCACATTTATAAAGTGTAAAAAGGCATCCTGAAGCCTGGGAAGTCATTAATTTGATTGTCCAGTATTTCCCTTATGAGATAATGCCTCACATAGCAAATGTGTACAGTGCGAGCTGAAAATGCATTTACAGCACTAAAAAACCAAACTTATATAACAGCTAAACCAAACGTTTCCAATGTAAATTTCCACCTTTATCTAGTGTAGAAAGGCATCCTGAAGCCTGGAAAGTCATTGATTTGATTGTCCAGTATTTCCTTCATGAGATATTGCAACACTTAGAAAAAGTGTACAGCGCCAGCAGACAATGAATTTTCAGCACTAAAAAAAACGAAACTTCATTAACAGCTAAACTAAACGTTTCCAATGTAAATTTCCACCTTTATATAGAGTAAAAAGACATCCTGAAGCCTGGGCAGCCATTAATTTGATTGTCCAATATTTCCCTTATGAGATAATGCCTCTCATAGCAAATGTGTACAGCGCGAGCTGAAAATGCATTTACAGCACTAAAAAACCAAACTTTTATAACAGCTAAACCAAACGTTTCCAATGTAAATTTCCACCTTTATATAGTGTAAAAAGACATCCTGAAGCCTGGGCAGTCATTAATTTGATTGTCCAATATTTCCCTTATGAGATAATGCCTCTCATAGCAAATGTGTACAGCGCGAGCTGAAAATGCATTTACAGCACTAAAAAACCAAACTTTTATAACAGCTAAACCAAACGTTTCCAATGTAAATTTCCACCTTTATATAGTGTAAAAAGACATCCTGAAGCCTGGGCAGTCATTAATTTGATTGTCCAATATTTCCCTTATGAGATAATGCCTCTCATAGCAAATGTGTACAGCGCGAGCTGAAAATGCATTTACAGCACTAAAAAACCAAACTTTTATAACAGCTAAACCAAACGTTTCCAATGTAAATTTCCACCTTTATATAGTGTAGAAAGGCATCCTGAAGCCTGGAAAGTCATTAATTTGATTGTCCAGTATTTCCTTCATGAGATATTGCAACACTTAGAAAAAGTGTACAGCGCCAGCAGACAATGACTTTTCAGCACTATAAAAAACGAAACTTCATTAACAGCTAAACTAAACGTTTCCAATGTAAATTTCCACCTTTATATAGTGTAAAAAGACATCCTGAAGCCTGGGCAGTCATTAATTTGATTGTCCAATATTTCCCTTATGAGATAATGCCTCTCATAGCAAATGTGTACAGCGCGAGCTGAAAATGCATTTACAGCACTAAAAAACCAAACTTTTATAACAGCTAAACCAAACGTTTCCAATGTAAATTTCCACATTTATATAGTGTAGAAAGGCATCCTGAAGCCTGGAAAGTCATTAATTTGATTGTCCAGTATTTCCTTCATGAGATATTGCAACACTTAGAAAAAGTGTACAACGCCAGCAGACAATGAATTTTCAGCACTAAAAAAACGAAACTTCATTAACAGCTAAACCAAACGTTTCCAATGTAAATTTCCACATTTATAGAGTGTAAAAGGGCATCCTGAAGCCTGGGAAGTCATTAATTTGATTGTCCAGTATTTCCCTTATGAGATAATGCCTCACATAGCAAATGTGTACAGTGCGAGCTGAAAATGCATTTTCAGCACTAAAAAAACCAAACTTTTATAACAGCTAAACCAAACGTTTCCAATGTAAATTTCCACCTTTATATAGTGTAGAAAGGCATCCTGAAGCCTGGAAAGTCATTAATTTGATTGTCCAGTATTTCCTTCATGAGATATTGCAACACTTAGAAAAAGTGTACAGCGCCAGCAGACAATGAATTTTCAGCACTAAAAAAACGAAACTTCATTAACAGCTAAACCAAACGTTTCCAATGTAAATTTCCACATTTATATAGTGTAAAAAGACATCCTGAAGCCTGGGCAGCCATTAATTTGATTGTCCAATATTTCCCTTATGAGATAATGCCTCTCATAGCAAATGTGTACAGCGCGAGCTGAAAATGCATTTACAGCACTAAAAAACGAAACTTTTATAACAGCTAAACCAAACGTTTCCAATGTAAATTTCCACCTTTATATAGTGTAAAAAGACATCCTGAAGCCTGGGCAGTCATTAATTTGATTGTCCAATATTTCCCTTTTGAGATAATGCCTCTCATAGCAAATGTGTACAGCGCGAGCTGAAAATGCATTTACAGCACTAAAAAACCAAACTTTTATAACAGCTAAACCAAACGTTTCCAATGTACATTTCCACCTTTATATAGTGTAGAAAGGCATCCTGAAGCCTGGAAAGTCATTTATTTGATTGTCCAGTATTTCCTTCATGAGATATTGCAACACTTAGAAAAAGTGTACAGCGCCAGCAGACAATGAATTTTCAGCACTAAAAAAACGAAACTTCATTAACAGCTAAACTAAACGTTTCCAATGTAAATTTCCACCTTTATATAGTGTAAAAAGACATCCTGAAGCCTGGGCAGTCATTAATTTGATTGTCCAATATTTCCCTTATGATATAATGCCTCTCATAGCAAATGTGTACAGCGCGAGCTGAAAATGCATTTACAGCACTAAAAAACCAAACTTTTATAACAGCTAAACCAAACGTTTCCAATGTAAATTTCCACCTTTATATAGTGTAGAAAGGCATCCTGAAGCCTGGAAAGTCATTAATTTGATTGTCCAGTATTTCCTTCATGAGATATTGCAACACTTAGAAGAAGTGTACAGCGCCAGCAGACAATGAATTTTCAGCACTAAAAAAACGAAACTTCATTAACAGCTAAACCAAACGTTTCCAATGTAAATTTCCACATTTATAGAGTGTAAAAAGGCATCCTGAAGCCTGGGAAGTCATTAATTTGATTGTCCAGTATTTCCCTTATGAGATAATGCCTCACATAGCAAATGTGTACAGTGCGAGCTGAAAATGCATTTTCAGCACTAAAAAACGAAACTTCATTAACAGCTAAACTAAACGTTTCCAATGTAAATTTCCACCTTTATATAGTGTAAAAAGACATCCTGAAGCCTGGGCAGTCATTAATTTGATTGTCCAATATTTCCCTTATGAGATAATGCCTCTCATAGCAAATGTGTACAGCGCGAGCTGAAAATGCATTTACAGCACTAAAAAACCAAACTTTTATAACAGCTAAACCAAACGTTTCCAATGTAAATTTCCACCTTTATATAGTGTAGAAAGGCATCCTGAAGCCTGGAAAGTCATTAATTTGATTGTCCAGTATTTCCCTTATGAGATAATGCCTCACATAGCAAATGTGTACAGTGCGAGCTGAAAATGCATTTTCAGCACTAAAAAACCAAACTTTTATAACAGCTAAACCAAACGTTTCCAATGTAAATTTCCACCTTTATATAGTGTAAAAAGACATCCTGAAGCCTGGGCAGTCATTAATTTGATTGTCCAGTATTTCCCTTATGAGATAATGCCTCACATAGCAAATGTGTACAGCGCGAGCTGAAAATGCATTTACAGCACTAAAAAAACAAACTTTTATAACAGCTAAACTAAACGTTTCCAATGTAAATTTCCACCTTTATATAGTGTAAAAAGACATCCTGAAGCCTGGGCAGTCATTAATTTGATTGTCCAATATTTCCCTTATGAGATAATGCCTCTCATAGCAAATGTGTACAGCGCGAGCTGAAAATGCATTTACAGGACTAAAAACCCAAACTTTTATAACAGCTAAACCAAACGTTTCCAATGTAAATTTCCACCTTTATATAGTGTAGAAAGGCATCTTGAAGCCTGGAAAGTCATTAATTTGATTGTCCAGTATTTCCTTCATGAGATATTGCAACACTTTGAAAAGGTGTACAGCGCCAGCAGACAATGAATTTTCAGCACTAAAAAAACGAAACTTCATTAACAGCTAAACCAAACGTTTCCAATGTAAATTTCCACATTTATAGAGTGTAAAAAGGCATCCTGAAGCCTGGGAAGTCATTAATTTGATTGTCCAGTATTTCCCTTATGAGATAATGCCTCACATAGCAAATGTGTACAGTGCGAGCTGAAAATGCATTTTCAGCACTAAAAAAACAAACTTTTATCACAGCTAAACCAAACGTTTCCAATGTAAATTTCCACCTTTATATAGTGTAAAAAGACATCCTGAAGCCTGGGCAGTCATTAATTCGATTGTCCAATATTTCCTTTATGAGATAATGCCTCTCATAGCAAATGTGTACAGCGCGAGCTGAAAATGCATTTACAGCACTAAAAAACCAAACTTTTATAACAGCTAAACCAAACGTTTCCAATGTAAATTTCCACCTTTATATAGTGTAAAAAGGCATCCTGAAGCCTGGAAAGTCATTAATTTGATTGTCCAGTATTTCCTTCATGATATAATGCCTCACATAGCAAATGTGTACAGTGCGAGCTGAAAATGCATTTTCAGCACTAAAAAAACAAACTTTTATAACAGCTAAAGCAAACGTTTCCAATGTAAATTCCACCTTTATATAGTGTAAAAAGACATCCTGAAGCCTGGGCAGTCATTAATTTGATTGTCCAATATTTCCCTTATGAGATAATGCCTCTCATAGCAAATGTGTACAGCGCGAGCTGAAAATGCATTTACAGCACTAAAAAACCAAACTTTTATAACAGCTAAACCAAACGTTTCCAATGTAAATTTCCACCTTTATATAGTGTAGAAAGGCATCCTGAAGCCTGGAAAGTCATTAATTTGATTGTCCAGTATTTCCTTCATGAGATATTGCAACACTTAGAAAAAGTGTACAGCGCCAGGAGACAATGAATTTTCAGCACTAAAAAACCGAAACTTCATTAACAGCTAAACTAAACGTTTCCAATGTAAATTCCCACCTTTATATAGTGTAAAAAGACATCCTGAAGCCTGGGCAGCCATTAATTTGATTGTCCAATATTTCCCTTATGAGATAATGCCTCTCATAGCAAATGTGTACAGCGCGAGCTGAAAATGCATTTACAGCACTAAAAAACCAAACTTTTATAACAGCTAAACCAAACGTTTCCAATGTAAATTACCACCTTTATATAGTGTAAAAAGACATCCTGAAGCCTGGGCAGTCATTAATTTGATTGTCCAATATTTCCCTTATGAGATAATGCCTCTCATAGCAAATGTGTACAGCGCGAGCTGAAAATGCATTTACAGCACTAAAAAACCAAACTTTTATAACAGCTAAACCAAACGTTTCCAATGTAAATTTCTACCTTTATATAGTGTAGAAAGGCATCCTGAAGCCTGGAAAGTCATTAATTTGATTGTCCAGTATTTCCTTCATGAGATATTGCAACACTTAGAAAAAGTGTACAGCGCCAGCAGACAATGAATTTTCAGCACTAAAAAAACGAAACTTCATTAACAGCTAAACTAAACGTTTCCAATGTAAATTTCCACCTTTATATAGTGTAAAAAGACTTCCTGAAGCCTGGGCAGTCATTAATTTGATTGTCCAATATTTCCCTTATGAGATAATGCCTCTCATAGCAAATGTGTACAGCGCGAGCTGAAAATGCATTTACAGCACTAAAAAACCAAACTTTTATAACAGCTAAACCAAACGTTTCCAATGTAAATTTCCACATTTATATAGTGTAGAAAGGCATCCTGAAGCCTGGAAAGTCATTAATTTGATTGTCCAGTATTTCCTTCATGAGATATTGCAACACTTAGAAAAGTGTACAGCGCCAGCAGACAATGAATTTTCAGCACTAAAAAAACGAAACTTCATTAACAGCTAAACCAAACGTTTCCAATGTAAATTTCCACATTTATAGAGTGTAAAAGGGCATCCTGAAGCCTGGGAAGTCATTAATTTGATTGTCCAGTATTTCCCTTATGAGATAATGCCTCACATAGCAAATGTGTACAGCGCGAGCTGAAAATGCATTTACAGCACTAAAAAAACTAACTTTTATAACAGCTAAACTAAACGTTTCCAATGTAAATTTCCACCTTTATATAGTGTAAAAAGACATCCTGAAGCCTGGGCAGTCATTAATTTGATTGTCCAATATTTCCCTTATGAGATAATGCCTCTCATAGCAAATGTGTACAGCGCGAGCTGAAAATGCATTTACAGCACTAAAAAAACAAACTTTTATAACAGCTAAACCAAACGTTTCCAATGTAAATTTCTACCTTTATATAGTGTAGAAAGGCATCCTGAAGCCTGGAAAGTCATTAATTTGATTGTCCAGTATTTCCTTCATGAGATATTGCAACACTTAGAAAAAGTGTACAGCGCCAGCAGACAATGAATTTTCAGCACTAAAAAAACGAAACTTCATTAACAGCTAAACCAAACGTTTCCAATGTAAATTTCCACCTTTATATAGTGTAAAAAGACATCCTGAAGCCTGGGCAGTCATTAATTTGATTGTCCAGTATTTCCCTTATGAGATAATGCCTCACATAGCAAATGTGTACAGTGCGAGCTGAAAATGCATTTTCAGCACTAAAAAAACCAAACTTTTATAACAGCTAAACCAAACGTTTCCAATGTAAATTTCCACCTTTATATAGTGTAAAAAGACATCCTGGAGCCTGGGCAGTCATTAATTTGATTGTCCACTATTTCCCTTATGAGATAATGCCTCTCATAGCAAATGTGTACAGCGCGAGCTGAAAATGCATTTACAGCACTAAAAAAACAAACTTTTATAACAGCTAAACCAAACGTTTCCAATGTACATTTCCACCTTTATATAGTGTAGAAAGGCATCCTGAAGCCTGGAAAGTCATTAATTTGATTGTCCAGTATTTCCTTCATGAGATATTGCAACACTTAGAAAAAGTGTACAGCGCCAGCAGACAATGAATTTTCAGCACTAAAAAAACGAAACTTCATTAACAGCTAAACCAAACGTTTCCAATGTAAATTTCCACCTTTATATAGAGTAAAAAGACATCCTGAAGCCTGGGCAGCCATTAATTTGATTGTCCAATATCTCCCTTATGAGATAATGCCTCTCATAGCAAATGTGTACAGCGCGAGCTGAAAATGCATTTATAGCACTAAAAAACCAAACTTTTATAACAGCTAAACCAAACGTTTCCAATGTAAATTTCCACCTTTATATAGTGTAAAAAGACATCCTGAAGCCTGGGCAGTCATTAATTTGATTGTCCAATATTTCCCTTATGAGATAATGCCTCTCATAGCAAATGTGTACAGCGCGAGCTGAAAATGCATTTACAGCACTAAAAAAACAAACTTTTATAACAGCTAAACCAAACGTTTCCAATGTAAATTTCCACATTTATATAGTGTAGAAAGGCATCCTGAAGCCTGGAAAGTCATTAATTTGATTGTCCAGTATTTCCTTCATGAGATATTGCAACACTTAGAAAAAGTGTACAGCGCCAGCAGACAATGAATTTTCAGCACTAAAAAAACGAAACTTCATTAACAGCTAAACCAAAGGTTTCCAATGTAAATTTCCACATTTATAGAGTGTAAAAAGGCATCCTGAAGCCTGGGAAGTCATTAATTTGATTGTCCAGTATTTCCCTTATGAGATAATGCCTCACATAGCAAATGTGTACAGTGCGAGCTGAAAATGCATTTTCAGCACTAAAAAAACAAACTTTTATAACAGCTAAACCAAACGTTTCCAATGTAAATTTCCACCTTTATATAGTGTAAAAAGACATCCTGAAGCCTGGGCAGTCATTAATTTGATTGTCCAATATTTCCCTTATGAGATAATGCCTCTCATAGCAAATGTGTACAGCGCGAGCTGAAAATGCATTTACAGCACTAAAAAACCAAACTTTTATAACAGCTAAACCAAACGTTTCCAATGTAAATTTCCACCTTTATATAGTGTAGAAAGGCATCCTGAAGCCTGGAAAGTCATTAATTTGATTGTCCAGTATTTCCTTCATGAGATATTGCAACACTTAGAAAAAGTGTACAGCGCCAGGAGACAATGAATTTTCAGCACTAAAAAACCGAAACTTCATTAACAGCTAAACTAAACGTTTCCAATGTAAATTTCCACCTTTATGTAGTGTAAAAAGACATCCTGAAGCCTGGGCAGCCATTAATTTGATTGTCCAATATTTCCCTTATGAGATAATGCCTCTCATAGGAAATGTGTACAGCGCGAGCTGAAAATGCATTTACAGCACTAAAAAAACAAACTTTTATAACAGCTAAACCAAACGTTTCCAATGTAAATTTCCACCTTTATATAGTGTAAAAAGACATCCTGAAGCCTGGGCAGTCATTAATTTGATTGTCCAATATTTCCCTTATGAGATAATGCCTCTCATAGCAAATGTGTACAGCGCGAGCTGAAAATGCATTTACAGCACTAAAAAACCAAACTTTTATAACAGCTAAACCAAACGTTTCCAATGTAAATTTCTACCTTTATATAGTGTAGAAAGGCATCCTGAAGCCTGGAAAGTCATTAATTTGATTGTCCAGTATTTCCTTCATGAGATATTGCAACACTTAGAAAAAGTGTACAGCGCCAGCAGACAATGACTTTTCAGCACTAAAAAAACGAAACTTCATTAACAGCTAAACTAAACGTTTCCAATGTAAATTTCCACCTTTATATAGTGTAAAAAGACATCCTGATGCCTGGGCAGTCATTAATTTGATTGTCCAATATTTCCCTTATGATATAATGCCTCTCATAGCAAATGTGTACAGCGCGAGCTGAAAATGCATTTACAGCACTAAAAAACCAAACTTTTATAACAGCTAAACCAAACGTTTCCAATGTAAATTTCCACCTTTATATAGTGTAGAATGGCATCCTGAAGCCTGGAAAGTCATTAATTTGATTGTCCAGTATTTCCTTCATGAGATATTGCAACACTTAGAAAAAGTGTACAGCGCCAGCAGACAATGAATTTTCAGCACTAAAAAAACGAAACTTCATTAACAGCTAAACCAAACGTTTCCAATGTAAATTTCCACATTTATAGAGTGTAAAAATGCATCCTGAAGCCTGGGAAGTCATTAATTTGATTGTCCAGTATTTCCCTTATGAGATAATGCCTCACATAGCAAATGTGTACAGTGCGAGCTGAAAATGCATTTTCAGCACTAAAAAACCAAACTTTTATAACAGCTAAACCAAACGTTTCCAATGTAAATTTCCACCTTTATATAGTGTAAAAAGACATCCTGAAGCCTGGGCAGTCATTAATTTGATTGTCCAGTATTTCCCTTATGAGATAATGCCTCACATAGCAAATGTGTACAGCGCGAGCTGAAAATGCATTTACAGCACTAAAAAAACAAACTTTTATAACAGCTAAACTAAACGTTTCCAATGTAAATTTCCACCTTTATATAGTGTAAAAAGACATCCTGAAGCCTGGGCAGTCATTAATTTGATTGTCCAATATTTCCCTTATGAGATAATGCCTCTCATAGCAAATGTGTACAGCGCGAGCTGAAAATGCATTTACAGGACTAAAAACCCAAACTTTTATAACAGCTAAACCAAACGTTTCCAATGTAAATTTCCACCTTTATATAGTGTAGAAAGGCATCTTGAAGCCTGGAAAGTCATTAATTTGATTGTCCAGTATTTCCTTCATGAGATATTGCAACACTTAGAAAAGGTGTACAGCGCCAGCAGACAATGAATTTTCAGCACTAAAAAACGAAACTTCATTAACAGCTAAACCAAACGTTTCCAATGTAAATTTCCACATTTATAGAGTGTAAAAAGGCATCCTGAAGCCTGGGAAGTCATTAATTTGATTGTCCAGTATTTCCCTTATGAGATAATGCCTCACATAGCAAATGTGTACAGCGCGAGCTGAAAATGCATTTACAGCACTAAAAAACCAAACTTTTATAACAGCTAAACCAAACGTTTCCAATGTAAATTTCCACCTTTATATAGTGTAAAAAGACATCCTGAAGCCTGGGCAGTCATTAATTCGATTGTCCAATATTTCCTTTATGAGATAATGCCTCTCATAGCAAATGTGTACAGCGCGAGCTGAAAATGCATTTACAGCACTAAAAAACCAAACTTTTATAACAGCTAAACCAAACGTTTCCAATGTAAATTTCCACCTTTATATAGTGTAAAAAGGCATCCTGAAGCCTGGAAAGTCATTAATTTGATTGTCCAGTATTTCCTTCATGAGATATTGCAACACTTAGAAAAAGTGTACAGCGCCAGCAGACAATGACTTTTCAGCACTAAAAAAACGAAACTTCATTAACAGCTAAACTAAACGTTTCCAATGTAAATTTCCACCTTTATATAGTGTAAAAAGACATCCTGAAGCCTGGGCAGTCATTAATTTGATTGTCCAATATTTCCCTTATGAGATAATGCCTCTCATAGCAAATGTGTACAGCGCGAGCTGAAAATGCATTTACAGCACTAAAAAAACCAAACTTTTATAACAGCTAAACCAAACGTTTCCAATGTAAATTTCCACCTTTATATAGTGTAAAAAGACATCCTGAAGCCTGGGCAGTCATTAATTTGATTGTCCAATATTTCCCTTATGAGATAATGCCTCTCATAGCAAATGTGTACAGCGCGAGCTGAAAATGCATTTACAGCACTAAAAAACCAAACTTTTATAACAGCTAAACCAAACGTTTCCAATGTAAATTTCTACCTTTATCTAGTGTAGAAAGGCATCCTGAAGCCTGGAAAGTCATTAATTTGATTGTCCAGTATTTCCTTTATGAGATAATGCCTCTCATAGCAAATGTGTACAGCGCGAGCTGAAAATGCATTTACAGCACTAAAAAACCAAACTTTTATAACAGCTAAACCAAACGTTTCCAATGTAAATTTCTACCTTTATATAGTGTAGAAAGGCATCCTGAAGCCTGGAAAGTCATTAATTTGATTGTCCAGTATTTCCTTCATGAGATATTGCAACACTTAGAAAAAGTGTACAGCGCCAGCAGACAATGAATTTTCAGCACTAAAAAAACGAAACTTCATTAACAGCTAAACCAAACGTTTCCAATGTAAATTTCCACATTTATAGAGTGTAAAAAGGCATCCTGAAGCCTGGGAAGTCATTAATTTGATTGTCCAGTATTTCCCTTATGAGATAATGCCTCACATAGCAAATGTGTACAGTGCGAGCTGAAAATGCATTTACAGCACTAAAAAACCAAACTTATATAACAGCTAAACCAAACGTTTCCAATGTAAATTTCCACCTTTATCTAGTGTAGAAAGGCATCCTGAAGCCTGGAAAGTCATTGATTTGATTGTCCAGTATTTCCTTCATGAGATATTGCAACACTTAGAAAAAGTGTACAGCGCCAGCAGACAATGAATTTTCAGCACTAAAAAAACGAAACTTCATTAACAGCTAAACCAAACGTTTCCAATGTAAATTTCCACATTTATAGAGTGTAAAAGGGCATCCTGAAGCCTGGGAAGTCATTAATTTGATTGTCCAGTATTTCCCTTATGAGATAATGCCTCACATAGCAAATGTGTACAGTGCGAGCTGAAAATGCATTTTCAGCACTAAAAAACCAAACTTTTATAACAGCTAAACCAAACGTTTCCAATGTAAATTTCCACCTTTATATAGTGTAAAAAGACATCCTGAAGCCTGGGCAGTCATTAATTTGATTGTCCAGTATTTCCCTTATGAGATAATGCCTCACATAGCAAATGTGTACAGCGCGAGCTGAAAATGCATTTACAGCACTAAAAAAACAAACTTTTATAACAGCTAAACTAAAAGTTTCCAATGTAAATTTCCACCTTTATATAGTGTAAAAAGACATCCTGAAGCCTGGGCAGTCATTAATTTGATTGTCCAATATTTCCCTTATGAGATAATGCCTCTCATAGCAAATGTGTACAGCGCGAGCTGAAAATGCATTTACAGCACTAAAAAAACAAACTTTTATAACAGCTAAACCAAACGTTTCCAATGTAAATTTCCACCTTTATATAGTGTAGAAAGGCATCCTGAAGCCTGGAAAGTCATTAATTTGATTGTCCAGTATTTCCTTCATGAGATATTGCAACACTTAGAAAAAGTGTACAGCGCCAGCAGACAATGAATTTTCAGCACTAAAAAAACGAAACTTCATTAACAGCTAAACCAAACGTTTCCAATGTAAATTTCCACCTTTATATAGTGTAAAAAGACATCCTGAAGCCTGGGCAGTCATTAATTTGATTGTCCAGTATTTCCCTTATGAGATAATGCCTCACATAGCAAATGTGTACAGTGCGAGCTGAAAATGCATTTTCAGCACTAAAAAAACCAAACTTTTATAACAGCTAAACCAAACGTTTCCAATGTAAATTTCCACCTTTATATAGTGTAAAAAGACATCCTGGAGCCTGGGCAGTCATTAATTTGATTGTCCACTATTTCCCTTATGAGATAATGCCTCTCATAGCAAATGTGTACAGCGCGAGCTGAAAATGCATTTACAGCACTAAAAAAACAAACTTTTATAACAGCTAAACCAAACGTTTCCAATGTACATTTCCACCTTTATATAGTGTAGAAAGGCATCCTGAAGCCTGGAAAGTCATTAATTTGATTGTCCAGTATTTCCTTCATGAGATATTGCAACACTTAGAAAAAGTGTACAGCGCCAGCAGACAATGAATTTTCAGCACTAAAAAAACGAAACTTCATTAACAGCTAAACCAAACGTTTCCAATGGAAATTTCCACATTTATAGAGTGTAAAAAGGCATCCTGAAGCCTGGGAAGTCATTAATTTGATTGTCCAGTATTTCCCTTATGAGATAATGCCTCACATAGCAAATGTGTACAGTGCGAGCTGAAAATGCATTTACAGCACTAAAAAACCAAACTTATATAACAGCTAAACCAAACGTTTCCAATGTAAATTTCCACCTTTATCTAGTGTAGAAAGGCATCCTGAAGCCTGGAAAGTCATTGATTTGATTGTCCAGTATTTCCTTCATGAGATATTGCAACACTTAGAAAAAGTGTACAGCGCCAGCAGACAATGAATTTTCAGCACTAAAAAAAACGAAACTTCATTAACAGCTAAACTAAACGTTTCCAATGTAAATTTCCACCTTTATATAGAGTAAAAAGACATCCTGAAGCCTGGGCAGCCATTAATTTGATTGTCCAATATTTCCCTTATGAGATAATGCCTCTCATAGCAAATGTGTACAGCGCGAGCTGAAAATGCATTTACAGCACTAAAAAACCAAACTTTTATAACAGCTAAACCAAACGTTTCCAATGTAAATTTCCACCTTTATATAGTGTAAAAAGACATCCTGAAGCCTGGGCAGTCATTAATTTGATTGTCCAATATTTCCCTTATGAGATAATGCCTCTCATAGCAAATGTGTACAGCGCGAGCTGAAAATGCATTTACAGCACTAAAAAACCAAACTTTTATAACAGCTAAACCAAACGTTTCCAATGTAAATTTCCACCTTTATATAGTGTAGAAAGGCATCCTGAAGCCTGGAAAGTCATTAATTTGATTGTCCAGTATTTCCTTCATGAGATATTGCAACACTTAGAAAAAGTGTACAGCGCCAGCAGACAATGACTTTTCAGCACTAAAAAAACGAAACTTCATTAACAGCTAAACTAAACGTTTCCAATGTAAATTTCCACCTTTATATAGTGTAAAAAGACATCCTGAAGCCTGGGCAGTCATTAATTTGATTGTCCAATATTTCCCTTATGAGATAATGCCTCTCATAGCAAATGTGTACAGCGCGAGCTGAAAATGCATTTACAGCACTAAAAAACCAAACTTTTATAACAGCTAAACCAAACGTTTCCAATGTAAATTTCCACATTTATATAGTGTAGAAAGGCATCCTGAAGCCTGGAAAGTCATTAATTTGATTGTCCAGTATTTCCTTCATGAGATATTGCAACACTTAGAAAAAGTGTACAGCGCCAGCAGACAATGAATTTTCAGCACTAAAAAAACGAAACTTCATTAACAGCTAAACCAAACGTTTCCAATGTAAATTTCCACATTTATAGAGTGTAAAAGGGCATCCTGAAGCCTGGGAAGTCATTAATTTGATTGTCCAGTATTTCCCTTATGAGATAATGCCTCACATAGCAAATGTGTACAGTGCGAGCTGAAAATGCATTTTCAGCACTAAAAAACCAAACTTTTATAACAGCTAAACCAAACGTTTCCAATGTAAATTTCCACCTTTATATAGTGTAAAAAGACATCCTGAAGCCTGGGCAGTCATTAATTTGATTGTCCAGTATTTCCCTTATGAGATAATGCCTCACATAGCAAATGTGTACAGCGCGAGCTGAAAATGCATTTACAGCACTAAAAAAACAAACTTTTATAACAGCTAAACCAAACGTTTCCAATGTACATTTCCACCTTTATATAGTGTAGAAAGGCATCCTGAAGCCTGGAAAGTCATTAATTTGATTGTCCAGTATTTCCTTCATGAGATATTGCAACACTTAGAAAAAGTGTACAGCGCCAGCAGACAATGAATTTTCAGCACTAAAAAAACGAAACTTCATTAACAGCTAAACCAAACGTTTCCAATGTAAATTTCCACATTTATAGAGTGTAAAAAGGCATCCTGAAGCCTGGGAAGTCATTAATTTGATTGTCCAGTATTTCCCTTATGAGATAATGCCTCACATAGCAAATGTGTACAGTGCGAGCTGAAAATGCATTTACAGCACTAAAAAACCAAACTTATATAACAGCTAAACCAAACGTTTCCAATGTAAATTTCCACCTTTATCTAGTGTAGAAAGGCATCCTGAAGCCTGGAAAGTCATTGATTTGATTGTCCAGTATTTCCTTCATGAGATATTGCAACACTTAGAAAAAGTGTACAGCGCCAGCAGACAATGAATTTTCAGCACTAAAAAAAACGAAACTTCATTAACAGCTAAACTAAACGTTTCCAATGTAAATTTCCACCTTTTTATAGAGTAAAAAGACATCCTGAAGCCTGGGCAGCCATTAATTTGATTGTCCAATATTTCCCTTATGAGATAATGCCTCTCATAGCAAATGTGTACAGCGCGAGCTGAAAATGCATTTACAGCACTAAAAAACCAAACTTTTATAACAGCTAAACCAAACGTTTCCAATGTAAATTTCCACCTTTATATAGTGTAAAAAGACATCCTGAAGCCTGGGCAGTCATTAATTTGATTGTCCAATATTTCCCTTATGAGATAATGCCTCTCATAGCAAATGTGTACAGCGCGAGCTGAAAATGCATTTACAGCACTAAAAAACCAAACTTTTATAACAGCTAAACCAAACGTTTCCAATGTAAATTTCCACCTTTATATAGTGTAGAAAGGCATCCTGAAGCCTGGAAAGTCATTAATTTGATTGTCCAGTATTTCCTTCATGAGATATTGCAACACTTAGAAAAAGTGTACAGCGCCAGCAGACAATGACTTTTCAGCACTAAAAAAACGAAACTTCATTAACAGCTAAACTAAACGTTTCCAATGTAAATTTCCACCTTTATATAGTGTAAAAAGACATCCTGAAGCCTGGGCAGTCATTAATTTGATTGTCCAATATTTCCCTTATGAGATAATGCCTCTCATAGCAAATGTGTACAGCGCGAGCTGAAAATGCATTTACAGCACTAAAAAACCAAACTTTTATAACAGCTAAACCAAACGTTTCCAATGTAAATTTCCACATTTATATAGTGTAGAAAGGCATCCTGAAGCCTGGAAAGTCATTAATTTGATTGTCCAGTATTTCCTTCATGAGATATTGCAACACTTAGAAAAAGTGTACAGCGCCAGCAGACAATGAATTTTCAGCACTAAAAAAAACGAAACTTCATTAACAGCTAAACTAAACGTTTCCAATGTAAATTTCCACCTTTATATAGAGTAAAAAGACATCCTGAAGCCTGGGCAGCCATTAATTTGATTGTCCAATATTTCCCTTATGAGATAATGCCTCTCATAGCAAATGTGTACAGCGCGAGCTGAAAATGCATTTACAGCACTAAAAAACCAAACTTTTATAACAGCTAAACCAAACGTTTCCAATGTAAATTTCCACCTTTATATAGTGTAAAAAGACATCCTGAAGCCTGGGCAGTCATTAATTTGATTGTCCAATATTTCCCTTATGAAATAATGCCTCTCATAGCAAATGTGTACAGCGCGAGCTGAAAATGCATTTACAGCACTAAAAAACCAAACTTTTATAACAGCTAAACCAAACGTTTCCAATGTAAATTTCCACCTTTATATAGTGTAAAAAGACATCCTGAAGCCTGGGCAGTCATTAATTTGATTGTCCAATATTTCCCTTATGAGATAATGCCTCTCATAGCAAATGTGTACAGCGCGAGCTGAAAATGCATTTACAGCACTAAAAAACCAAACTTTTATAACAGCTAAACCAAACGTTTCCAATGTAAATTTCCACCTTTATATAGTGTAGAAAGGCATCCTGATGCCTGGAAAGTCATTAATTTGATTGTCCAGTATTTACTTCATGAGATATTGCAACACTTAGAAAAAGTGTACAGCGCCAGCAGACAATGACTTTTCAGCACTAAAAAAACGAAACTTCATTAACAGCTAAACTAAACGTTTCCAATGTAAATTTCCACCTTTATATAGTGTAAAAAGACATCCTGAAGCCTGGGCAGTCATTAATTTGATTGTCCAATATTTCCCTTATGAGATAATGCCTCTCATAGCAAATGTGTACAGCGCGAGCTGAAAATGCATTTACAGCACTAAAAAACCAAACTTTTATAACAGCTAAACCAAACGTTTCCAATGTAAATTTCCACATTTATATAGTGTAGAAAGGCATCCTGAAGCCTGGAAAGTCATTAATTTGATGTCCAGTATTTCCTTCATGAGATATTGCAACACTTAGAAAAAGTGTACAGCGCCAGCAGACAATGAATTTTCAGCACTAAAAAAACGAAACTTCATTAACAGCTAAACTAAACGTTTCCAATGTAAATTTCCACCTTTATATAGAGTAAAAAGACATCCTGAAGCCTGGGCAGCCATTAATTTGATTGTCCAATATTTCCCTTATGAGATAATGCCTCTCATAGCAAATGTGTACAGCGCGAGCTGAAAATGCATTTACAGCACTAAAAAACCAAACTTTTATAACAGCTAAACCAAACGTTTCCAATGTAAATTTCCACCTTTATATAGTGTAAAAAGACATCCTGAAGCCTGGGCAGTCATTAATTTGATTGTCCAATATTTCCCTTATGAGATAATGCCTCTCATAGCAAATGTGTACAGCGCGAGCTGAAAATGCATTTACAGCACTAAAAAACCAAACTTTTATAACAGCTAAACCAAACGTTTCCAATGTAAATTTCCACCTTTATATAGTGTAAAAAGACATCCTGAAGCCTGGGCAGTCATTAATTTGATTGTCCAATATTTC